>NC_048227.1:2082452-2083173 GCF_002007445.2 Ailuropoda melanoleuca
ATCTTTTCTTTATGGCTTCCTTGGGGGTGGACAGAAGTGGATTCAGGGAAAGGACCGAGGTGGAGACTGTTTGCTAGATTCCGGTCCTTGCATGAATCCACAGTCCCCAGGACTGTAGGGGACATTATGCACAGAGTAGGCACTCAGTAATTGTCAAGGGACTGACAATTTCCCTTTCGGAAAAGTGGATAACCTTGTACCTTCAACACAGTTGTAAATGTCAGGACAAATTTTTTGAACTACAAATCAAAGGCTCTTAGGGCAGTCCGGGCATAGAGGTCCGTTTGGTCCAAGACCAGGTGTAAGCAAATGGCCCTCTGCTGACACTCTCTGGAGCGGGTGCTGGAAGGATCACAGCTTAGACTAACCTCTGGGTTCCCGCAGGGCAGGTGCAACTGGGAAGGCTGTTCCCGACAGCCAACCTGTCTCCCTGTGGCCCCTCCAACTGTGGTCTGAGCTCTGAAGCCACAGAGAGCTCCCCTTCCCTCCCCATGGCCCAGAGCTCAGGAGGGCCGGGGGTCAGGGGAGGCTTCCGGTCGAACCCTGTGCTGGGGTGGTCCTCCGTCCAGGGAAGGGAACTGGAGGCCAAGGTCACTAGGCCCCTTCCCTGGAACTGGAGGCCAAGGTCACTAGGCCCTCCTCCTGGCTTTGCTGGGAACCTGGGCTCCCCCTGTCCCCTTCTCATACACTCTCCATGGGAGAGGCTGTCCTTCCCCCTCTG
>NC_048227.1:2083692-2087815 GCF_002007445.2 Ailuropoda melanoleuca
GGTTCCCTCCACCCCACACCGTTCCACGTTCTACCCCCGCGTGTCCTCTACCCCCGCCGCACCCCCACCGGGACGGCGCCCCCCCGAGGCGGCATCCCCACGTTGCGCCCCCCAGTCGCGCCCAGCGCACCGCCCCCCGCGTCCGCCCTGCCTACCTGGGGTGCTCGTGCTCCGCCAGTAGCGCGGGCCGCCTCCTCCGCGCAGGCCGCAAGCTTCCCCCTGGGCCCCGGCCCTCCGCGCCACCGCCCGGCGGTCCGAGGGGCGCTGCCCGCCCAGGGGCTGCAGGGCCGGGAGGGGGCTGTGCGCCACCCAGGCCGGAGTTCCGAGGCCAGAGGAGGCGAAAGAGAGAAAAAAGGAGAGAAAGTGTGTCATAGGCTGGCAGGGGGAGGGAAATGCAAAACCCGACAGGAAATGAGACTAAAAAATGCAAAAGGTTAGAAAGAGATAAGGAAGAGGGGGCGGGGCGGGGTTTGGGTCCCTGGCCCGGGGAGTGGAGGGGAGAGCAGGTGGGCTCTGGGGCCGCAGCTCAGACCCCAGTCCACCGCCCTGGATCAGGGAACCCGCGGGGGGTCCCAGGGGGCTCCCCCTTCTCCAGCTCCAGGTGGGGGTTCAGGCATCTGTCCTTTTACAGGAATTGGTCACGTTCTGAAGAACTTCCAGACCTTGTCCCTGTGATTTGGCGGGAGGCTTGTCCCACAAAGGAGAGGAAGCAAGGAATTCTGTAGACTTGCCCCCCGCCCCAGGCCTCTCCTCACCCTCAACCTCTGTTCTGGAAACTTCCTTGGGACTGGCTGGTGGTCCTCCCTCCTCCAAGGGCCCCTAGCGCTGCTCCTGGACACTTCATGGCCACAGAGCATACGTGTGGCTTCCTCCCCCCACCTGCTGTCCTGAGCCCAGCGCCTCCGCCCCTGATAGTGCTCTCCAAGTTCTGCTGAATGACCCTTGTAAGAGAAATTGTGGTTTCCAGATGTCCACGTTTTAGTAATTTACCCCTGAAAGCTTTGGCCATAGGTCCTGGGGGTGGGGGTGGGGGCTTGCTCTTGGCTGCACGGGTGGGAAGGTCCTGCCTGAGGGTTTATCTGAATCATGAACCTAAAAATCTGGAGGTCGGAGGCATCCTGAGAATCTTGGGCCCTAGTCTCCCTGCTGACATGCGGCTGTTTCCCCGGCCCCCCACACCTCTTCTATTCTGCCTCAGTTTACCATTCTTCTCTCCCTTCTGCCCGTCTTTTCATTTACCCCTATAATAGCTAGAGAACATGCCCTCCTGTTTCATGTTTTAAGTCCTCTAAGAAAAGTCCCTCAAGCTGCCAAGGGAAAGGCATTTGATACGTTAACACATCAAGCAAGAGACAGATCAATCATGGCATGTGGTCGGAGCACAGGAGAATCCGAAATCTGGGGAGTCTTGAGGGGCGTGGTGGTGGTGATGCGTGCGCACCAGGGACTAAGGAACAGAGCTCTGCTGTCTGCAGAGTGTGTTCAAGAACATAACCTAGACCCGCACAGAGAGAAAATTCCCCCAAATAAACACCAAGGCCTGGAGTGGCTGAGTTCTCAATCGCGAGGGCTCGCTCCAGACCAGGGCGGGATCTCCCTTGCACTCAGTGAGACCTTCTCATCAGGCAGTGTGGTTTTTGAGAAGTCTGGTTTCCTCTACGCACAGTGTGAAGGGTCATCGTGCCTTAAAACAACAACCAAACCGATGATGGAGCCATACACACCACCAAGGGCAAACTTCTGCAAAAAGCTTGGGGAACTGTCACAAAGCAAACACACACCCCTGTAACCCACACACATAATCCGGAATAAGACTTCATCTGCCAGCTGGGACGCCTTGTAGGCAACCTCCCCACCGCGGATAACCACGTTCTGACCTTGGACAGCATAGACCAACTGTACCTTACCTCTCACCTATAAAGCCCCAAAACTGTGTAAATGGAGACCTACCTAGATTCTCTTTTGGGTCTGGCTTCTTTCACTCAACATTATAATTTTGAGATTTAGCAGTGGGGTTACATGCAGGTATAGCCCATTGAAGACATGTCTCTTTTTCTCCCCAACACCTTCTTAGAATTTTTAAGCATTCAGACAAGATAGAAAAATTATATGGTGAACACCCAGCTATCCCACCCACCTGATTCTACAATGAACATTCTGCTAGATTTGATTTATTACATATGTATCCATCTATGCATCCCGGTAGCCATCAATCCTTACTTCTGATGATACATTTCAAAGTAAGTTGAAAACATCAGCTGACTTTACCTTTCAATAATTTGTCATGCCTTTCATTAACCAGAGGTGTTTTTCGGCGTAAAATCTGCATACATGCATATCATTAAAGGAGGTTGGTCTGGCCATTTNTATCATTAAATGGAGGTTGGTCTGGCCTTTTTTTTAAGGTAAAATTTATAGATTTTAACTATGTCATGAAATAAGTTTTGCCAAATGCACGCACCGTGGAACCTGAGCCCCTATATAAAGACAGAACTCTGCCTTCATCTACTTTTTCAACTGTAAATTCTACAAAATCTAAGTAGAGGTCAAGTATTTTCAAGGTAAATTTAGTGTCTGAATGCAGGTGCTATACGTCTAAGAGACACACCAGATTTGGAAGACTCAGTCTGTAAAAAAAAGAATACAAAATATCTCATTCATAATTTTGATACTGATCGCACATTGAAATACCCGTATTCTTGCTATGTTCAATTAAACAAAAGATATTATTAAAATGAATCTCACTTGCTTTTTTAACGTTGCTACTAGAAAATTTAAAATTTTAAGGCCAAAGAAATATTTCTAAGGAAACCTGCTCTGAGTGCCCAGGGATCTCAGAATGGGGACAGTGGCCCAAGGAGACCCCTCCTCATGTGACATTTATCAGAGGGACAGCCTGACGAGACCTCCCCTGACCTGGGCCACACAAAGCAGCATCTCCTGAATTATCTATAGGAAAAGACATTCCCCAGCCCTCCGCCTTTTCAAAAAAAGTTTATAATCTGTTATGGACTGGTACTTCTGTGAAATAAAAGGAATTACTAGAAAATGAAATTAAATAAAAAAGATACTCAAGATACAAAATTGCCGATCATGCTTGGTTATCGTGGCAATGTCAAAACACTGTAAAAAAGTTTCTAAGCGCTCAGTTTCAATTTCTGTTGCAGAGAAGGACAAGGGTCCACGGACCAGATTTTACCCAGTGCTGCCCTGGAGAAAAGTCAGGCTGGTGTGCCACGTCTGCCCCAGAGAGCCCTGCCAGCCTCTCAGTAAGGAGGTTGGAAATCATTTGTCAGCCCTGGGCCTTCGGAAATGTGGGCAGAAACTAGCAGCTTGAAAGAGGAGACTTTCTGGGCAAATAGGACAACTGTCTCCCAANCTTGAAAGAGGAGACTTTCTGAGCAAATAGGACAACTGTCTCCCACGGGTGGAGAGGGATAACACAGGGAAGGGAAGGAAGCATAATGAACCAAAAAACTCTAATGAGTATCCTCCAAGAGATTCCAGCAGAAATCACACCGCAAAATAAGAATGGATTGCTCTGGAATGGGCTGCGTGAACAGAGGGACGGGNGGGACGGTTTATGCAAGTACCAAGACCGACTGCTAAAAACAAGACGAAGGAAATATGGTTGGGACAATAGAAGGACCAGGAGATGCCTGTCAACAGGATCTCCTAGGCCAGAAAATAAACAAATAAAACCCACAAAGAAATGAAGATTGTGGGGCTCCCGGGTGGCTCAGTCCATTAAGTGTCTGCCTTCGACTCAGGTCTTGATCTCGGAGTCCTGGGACCGAGTCCCGCAATTGGGGGGGGTTCCCTGTTCTGCGGGGACTCTGCTTCTCCTTCTGCCTCTGCCCCTCCCCTGCTTGTCCTCTCTCTCAAATGAATAAATACAATCTTTTAAAAAATTAAAATTAAACTAAAAAAGAAATGAAAAGTGTGTGAGACGAGCTGAGACATTATGTGATCAACTTGAAAAGACCGAGGCCCACTGAAGAAGGGTTCTGGACAGGGAAAGAGAAAACGGAGAGAGGAGCTAAGCATAAAACGCTATCAGTCATGTGTGTCAGAGCCGAGGAGTGACAGATCTCCACAGTGAGGGCGTCTGGCCAGAACCCCC
>NC_048227.1:2087846-2092517 GCF_002007445.2 Ailuropoda melanoleuca
GAGGCCCACTGAAGAAGGGTTCTGGACAGGGAAAGAGAAAACGGAGAGAGGAGCTAAGCATAAAACGCTATCAGTCATGTGTGTCAGAGCCGAGGAGTGACAGATCTCCACAGTGAGGGGGTCTGGCCAGAACCCCCGTGAAGAGTGAAGAAAGATCGGCACCTGGAGTCATCCTCATGACATTTCAGGGAAGAAAAGAAAAAGGCCGATAATGAGAAGATTCTAAAATCTTCTAGAAAGAGAGAGGAAAAAAAAGCATGGCAATGCCAAAGATCAGGTGGGACTCTGGGTTCTCATCAGCAGCACTGGATTATCTTCTAGCAAGGAGATAATGAAGCAATGCTCCAGCGTTCTTGGGGGGATTTACTCTAAATGCGGAGTTCTGTATTCAACCAAATAATCAATCAAATGTGAGAACAAAATAAACACATTCTTAGACATGCAGGGATTTTGGAAATTTACTTCCCAAGCACTTCTCAGGAAAAGAAAAAAATTACCCGAGAATGTGCTATAACAAAATGAAAAGGCAGTCTCAGGGAGAGGAAGACACGTGCTCTGCGAGTGAGTGAAATAAGTCCATGAGAACAGTAAGACAGACAGTCGCTGTGCGGCCTAGGAAAAAAATCAGTGTGTATCTGACTTCTGCATAAAGACTCNGTGCGGCCTAGGAAAAAAATCAGTGTGTATCTGACCTCTGCGTAAAGACTCGAGCTGCTGAAACAACCAAACACTGCAGTTACGGGATTGGACTAGGTTTTATGGCACATCCCTCTGAAAGCCTGATTTGGTAAAAAATGGTCATTCCTAAGGAGTTGAGTCAGAAAAGAGTGAATNAAAAGAGTGAATGGGGCCAAATGGGTGATTTTGCTCGTCCCTGCATGTCCTTCCTTCTCCACTGGAGAATGTGTATTTCCATATTCACATAATTCTTTCATAATAGAATGCATCGTGCCTACAAGAAGCTGGGGAGGGGAACCCCTGAGTAACAAAACCCAGTGAGAAGGCTGCTTGGGGGAGTCCTCACACCCCACATTCAAGTTGGCAGGACCTGCGTGTGCTGGGGCCACGGGGTCACTGATGCCATCGAATGTGTGTTCAGAGAGAACCCCTCTTTTAGCTGGAAGGAATCTTGTCTTTGTTCTGGGCCCCTCTTCTGTGTTAGCAGGACAAATCC
Source organism: Ailuropoda melanoleuca (assembly GCF_002007445.2). Lineage (NCBI taxonomy): Eukaryota > Metazoa > Chordata > Mammalia > Carnivora > Ursidae > Ailuropoda > Ailuropoda melanoleuca. Next base: position 2,089,021 of record NC_048227.1, read on the forward strand.
AAGTTTTAGCCCTCGCTGCCTGAAAATGTAGCCAGACACAGTAACTTCACAATTTTCAGGTTCTGGAATTAAAAACATGTGGTCCCTCCCTCTGCATTCCCCCGGATGGCATCAGAGTGTGTACGAGAAGAGTGGTTTGTGGGACCTGGGGGTCCCCAGCCTCTGACTGCGAATTCCTTGGGGATTCTCACCCGGTTGCCACTCCCCCTGCTGGAACTCAGGACTGGCGTCTGGCGCCCACCCCCACACACATGCACATCCAGCCTGGCTGGCTCCCTCTCGGCTTGGGTAGGTACCTGCCACAGTCTTAGCAGCCCTGAAGGCCACCTACAGCCCATGTGTGGGGGTCACCTGGCGTGCCTCGGTGGACTCTTCCTCGGGGGCCCATGTCACGTGCTGTGGCATTCACTGTTTGCTGGGGCAGCCTGAGACCAGGTCTGGTCCTTGTCAGGATCCCCGGTCTGTCCCCTCTGTCTAGCTATTGAGGGAATTCCAGGGGACCCCATCATCCTAAACGTGGGGCTGCTGAGAAAAGAAAGGGGCTTCTCGCCTTGGTGCGCACAGCTGCCCATGCTCCTTCCCCATCTGAGCAGAGGTGGGAATCCCCAGGGGTGATCTTGGGAGGGGGTGCTTTCAGAGAGCAGGGGGGTAAAAGCTGAATGGGGGCAGGGAGTTGGGAGACTCTAGCTGGAGCCACAGGTGCCCCCAGAGTGAGCTCCACTGGAGGCTGCGAGCTGCCTGGGGAGGTGTGCACAACAAAGGTTCCCTCGATGGGGTCACCCTGAACTGACATCTCAGGAACAGGATGGAAACAGCAGGGTTCCGTGCCATCGCTGCACTGTGGATATGGTTCATTAAATTCATCCATTCCCCTAATTGTCAGCTTTGTCTGCTATGTCCCCCTTTCTCATCATCCCTCCCCAGTAGGTCTCAATCTGTCCACCAACACTCCCACTTTCAATCCTCCTCCCCACTGAACAATTTTAGCTATCTATAGCAGGTTAAGAGCTGCTGGGACTCCGACAGGTGGTCAGGAGGGAAAATGAGAGGCTGGCGTTACCTAGAGCCACCCCTCAGACCCAGTCGCAATGCTGTGTTTTGAGACATTTCTGTATTGCACTGAGAACAAAACAGACTGATAGCGGGAACCCAGGGGATGATGAGGGCCTCGCTCTTAAATGACCCCTCCCTGGCTGGTGCTCCCCCTCCCTCCTCCTCTCCCCTCCAGAGAGCAATCTCATCCAGCAGTGGCTGTCTTCAACTCCAAGAAAATCACTCCTTATCACTGAAACAGTCACACGCTTGGGACGGCAAAAAGGCATTTCACAAACTATTGATCTGAGAATTAATATATTGCTTTTCTCCCAGATGCCACACCTTGCTGCCATCGTATATATTAACACCCCCCAAAATAGCATTGAGAGCAAAACAACCTTCCAGGCCTTTAATTATGTTTTACGTACTTTGTACTTTTATGCTGTTCTTGCTTTCTGCTCCTCCGAGCTCATTCCTCTTCATTCCAGACTGTTCCCATGCCGTCTCCCTCTGCAGAGATGACTCGGAAGGGCACCTGTGGACCCACACTACCTCCCACCGATGGAAAATCCACCCACCCATTTACTTTCCTGTATGCAGAACACCTTAAATGACCCTTGGCTTGTTTTTTTTTTTTTTTTTTCCCTTTAATTCCTGCGGAAAGCATGGCTTAAATCTAGGAGGGAAATGTTCCCATCTGTAGGCTGGTAATACGCATTCAACAGTTTCCAATTGCTGGCTCTATGAGATATGGTGATAGCTGTCTATATATCTCATGGGGGAAAAAGATACCTTGAAATTCACTCTGCCCGGTATTGATGGGGAGGCCTGACGGCAGAAAATGTGCAAAATGACAGTAGGCTCGTGATTACACCAGAGCGGCCGTGAACTTAGGGCTTTCTGTCTAAGCCCAGGAGGGTGGCCTCGTGACGGGCCATGGAAGTGCCATCTCGTGCAGCAGGCAGATGTCGGGAAAATGTGCCATCAGCCCAGTCGCCGCAGACCGCTGGGCTCTGTCCACATTTTCCCTTTCCGAGGGGATAGATGACGGTCTTGGAAACTTGACCATTTTCTTTCTCAGTTAATCAACATTAGGGTAATTGGCACATTACATCCATTTTACAGTATGGTGNTACAGTGTGGTGTATGTGCACACGGCTCCGCATAAATAATGAAGAATCGCGGTAATGACCAGAGACGTGTGTGAGCTATTGCGCCGTGCGTGTAATGGATGCTTTGTTTGTCTTCGGGGACTGTATTACCAGCATGGAACTGATTAGGCTCGAAAACGCTCCGGGTTACCTGAGGCTTGAAAGGTGTTTCATCAAGCTCAGTCCGTTCCTCTCCGCGCAGACCAAAGAGGGGCCCGGTATTTGCTTTCGGTCCCCCTGTTTAAAAATGGAAAATATGTAGCCCGGCTCATCCATCACCGTGCCTGCTGATTGCTTTTCCCCTCCCTCTGCTTTTAGAGAAAGCAACTGGAAACACCCGAGTAATACAAATGGCTGAGTTGTGGCTGTTTTTAGCACATGATGTTTGAGCGCCAAAGTCAGGGCTCACTAAAAATACGAATGCGGTAGCTTAAAGAATTGGCCTNGCGGTAGCTTATAGAATTGGCCACTTTAAATAGTGTCATCTACACACCAGTGGTTCTCAAACTGTTTTATAGGAGTCTGGGTTTTTATGAGATATCTCTCAGTATCTGTGTGCATAACACACTCCAGTGTATTTCCCCCAGGTTCAGCTGAGCATGGCATTTGCGAGATCACTCCAGCTCATGAAGAAGCAAGCAGCTCTCCATGACTGATGTGAAGAGGACCTGTCACTTTATCAATGTCGACACCAATATGTGACCGTTACATGGCGACCAGTTAGAAGAATGAGGTGCCTTTCCAGGCAGGTGGTTATTTAATCCTTGTAAGCTTAAGCTCGTGACTACTTTACACTCTATAAAATTAAGCTTCTTGTGGTCTACCTTGAACTCAAGCATGCATAAAGTGGAAGATTTGTGTTTCTGACCTTTGATTTTCTTAACCAAAGACTTGTGTCCATTGGAAATGTTCGCCCGGAAATGGTCGAGTTCAGGGCGTCTTAGAACACAGAGAAACTTGGCAACTGCGAATCGAGGACTAGCTGGGGGAACAAATAGGAGAGAAGGGAACTTTGCAGGGAGCAAGGAAGGAGGCTGATAGCAGGTGGGAAGAAGGACAAATTGCCCCAGGGGGTGATCAGACAGAAGCAAATGCGGGGAACGAACCACATGGCTCGAAACACCAAGCCGAGATATAAACTCACCACAAGAAGACACGAGACACCGTCGAGGTAGAAAGGTTGCACTTGGCATGTTGTCTGACACCCATGTAGGAGTTGCCAAGAGGGATCACGCACGGAGCAAAATCAAAACCAAACAAGAACCACCAAACAGCCAAAGGCACACGTGTGTGCGTGCACACACACACACA
>NC_048227.1:2092560-2093205 GCF_002007445.2 Ailuropoda melanoleuca
TGACTTTTGTTTTAGGCGATGCCAAGATTAAATTACGACGTGCTAATGGCCCACCCAATGGTAAAGGACTTGACCAACCCAGGAAATACATCAATATTCTATTAATAACTATGGAGATCCATCAGGCCTGCCTAGATCACCACGGGCACAGCTCGTTTATTTAGAGTGTGGCATTCCAGCCCTTCAGGACATGTCCCACCCCCAGCAGTAGCACCGGCATACGTGACAGCCAGAGGGGATCATTCGTAAACACTATCCTACTTTAGCGTTAGTTGCAGTTACAACTATATCACGATCAGTAATAATTGTTATTTGCTCGGGTTTTGGTTTTAAAACAATGACCAGTTATAGAGAGGATGAACGTCAGTTTTAAAGATATAATTCAGATTGGGGAAAATATTTCACATGTGAACGAAAATGTGTACTTAATGACATAAATATTATGACCTGCGATGTGCCCCGTTTCCCTGTTTTAAATTTTAAACATAAATGACAACACCGAGCGGCCACAAGAAATGGCAGAAATGAAGTGATTCCAGTTATATTATTCTTCATAATTATGGTGCTATTGTTATTCATGAGAAATCTGCTGTTTCAAGACAAAAGTATACAGTGTCGCGGGGCTGGAGAGGGGATCCAGTCTCA
>NC_048227.1:2093243-2097573 GCF_002007445.2 Ailuropoda melanoleuca
TAGAAACTTTTAGATTTTAAAGAGCTTTATTGAGATACAATTTGTGTGCCATAAAGTTCACCTATTTAAAGGGTACAATTCAATGGTCTGATTGAATGGTATTGATCTCCACAGAGTTGTGTAATCATACCGTAGCCTAATTTGAGAACAAACCCTGTACCCACTGGGAGTCATTCTCAGCCCCCTACTCCCAAGCTCCTCCTCCACTGCCCTTCCCTACCCACCTCCCCACTAATCTACTCTATTTCTTTTTCTATTTGCCTATTCTGAACATTTTCTACAAAAGGAATCACACAATAGATGGACTTCTGTATCTGGCTTCTTTCCTTTAGCGAAAGGTTTGCAAGGCTCCTTCGTGACATGGCATGAATCAGTATTTTATTCTTTGTGTTGCCAAATATTACTCATTTCCCTAAATGCTCCATATTTTGTTGGTCTCTGTATCGGTTGATGGACATAGAAGTGGTTTCCACTTTCGGGCAAATACAAGTAAGGCTATGAACATTTACATACGAGTTTTTGTGTTGACATCCGTTTCCTCTCACTTGACTAGGTGCCTAAGAGTAGGATTTCGCAGTCATACGAAACTTAAGCACCTTGAGGAACCCCCAAACTGTTTTCCAAAGCAGCTGCACTATTTACATTCCCTNCATTTCCATTCCCGCCAACAGCAGATGAGCATTCTGATTTTTCCTTTTCTTGCCGACACTTGTCTGTCTCTTCTATTAGAACCACTCAAATGGGTGCGAAGTAGTATCTCATTGTGGTGCTGATCTGAGTTTCCCCGATGACTAATGATACTGAGCATCTTTTCATGTGTTTTTGGCCATTTTGCATATCATCTTTAGAGACATGTCTATTCAAATTCTTCGACCATTTAAAGCATGGGGTTGACTTTTTTTTATTATTGAGTTGTAAGGGCTCTCTATGTATTCTGGATACAAGTCCCTTATCAGATTTGTGATTTGTAAACATTCTCCCTCATTCTGTGGGTTCTTTTCACTTTCCTGATGGTACACTGTTTGCAGGAGAAAATGTTTATTTTGATGTGGTCCACTTGATCTCTTCTTTTGCCACTTTGTGCATTGGTGAAATACTTAGAAATAAGTGACTAACCCAAGGTCACAGATATTTACTCCCATTTTTCTTCTAAGAGGGTCATAATTTCAGTCCTTACATTTAGGTCTGTGATCCACTTTGATGTAATATTTGTGTATGGTGTGAGGTAGGGGTCTAAATTCATTCTTTTGCAGGTGGACCTCCATTTGTCCCAGCGTCATCATTGAAAAGACAGTACTTTCCTCACTGAATTGTCTTGGCCCCTTTGTTGAGAATCAATGGTCTATAAATCAGGGTTTATTTTTGGAGTCTCAATTTTATTCCATTATGTATATGTCCATCCCTAAGCTAGTACCACAATATCTTGATTACGGCAGTTTTGTAGTAAGCTTTGAAATCACTAGGTGTGAGTTCTTCAACTCTGTTCTTCATTTTCAAGATTTTCTTGGCTATTCTCGGCCCCTTAAATTTCCATATGAATTTTAGAGTCAGCTTGTGAAATTTTGCACAACAGCCAGTGGAGTTTTTGATAGAATTGTGTTAAATCTATAGATCAGTTTGAGGAGGATGAACATGGCATGTCTTCCCATTTATTTAGATCTTTAATTTCTTTCATTGATATTTTTATAGCTTTCAGTGTATAAGTCTTCATTCCTGTTAAATTTATTGTTTAAAAAAGATTATTTATTTGAGAGAGAGAGAAAGCGTGCATATATGCTTGGGGGGAGGGGCAAAGAGAGAAGGAGAGAGAGAATCCCCAGGCAGACCCCCTGCTGGGTGTGGAGCCCAACCTGGGGCTCGATCCCAGGACCCCGAGACCATGACCTGAGCTGAAACCGAGAGTTGGCCACTTTACTAACTGAGCCACATGGGCACCCCTGTTAAATTTGTTCTTAAGTATTTTATTGCTTTTGATGCCATTGTAAGTGAATAGTTCTCTTAATTTTTCCCTTCATAGTGTAGATAGTTTTGATTTTGCTTTCATATCGTTTATTGCTAACATATAGAAATACGGTTGACTCTTGTATATTGATCTTGTACCTCTCAATCTTGCTGAAATTGTTAATTAGTATTAACAGTGTTTTAGGGGAATCCTTGGGATTTTCCACATACAGGATCATGTCATCTGCAAACAGAGATTGTTTCTATTCTTCTTCACCTTCTTCTTCCCCTTTCCCTTCCTTCTTCTTCTTCCTTCTCCTTCTTCTTCATCTGGATGCCTTTTCCTTCCTTTTCTTGCCTAATTGCCTTGGCCAGGTGCTCCAGCAGAAGTGCTGAGGCAAGCCTTCTTGTCTTGTTCCCATGGCAACATACTTTTTTTTTTTAAGATTATTTATTTATTTATTNTTTATTTATTTATTTGACAGAGATAGAGACAGTAAGAGAGGGAACACAAGCAGGGGGAGTGGGAAAGGAAGAAGCAGGCTCATAGCGGAGGAGCCCGATGTGGGACTCGAGCCCGTAACGCCGGGATCATGCCCTGAGCCGTAGGCAGACGCTTAACAACGCTGCCACCCAGGCGCCCCCCCATGGCAACATACTCTTGACCGGAGCATGCCATGTAGCTGAGTTGGTGCGTGTTGGGGGTGGACTGTAGAACTGAACTAACCCCTCTCTAGAATACAATATTTATTAAATTTCAAGTACTAAGAATGTGCTAATCTGAGGCTCACCTATATATTATTAAAACCCAACAGGAACCACAGCAATTGTTTCGCACTTAGGCCCATCAAAGATGTTTTTTAAGAAGGAGTCATTTATCACCGGCATTATGTAGAGTTGCTGGTGCAATTAGTGGGTATTAGTATTATTTTTAAATTCCCTACAGACAGCGTGCTTTCTGCTGCTTGCACCCGAGGCGGATGGCTCCCACTACCCCACCCTTGGTGCATGGACACCTACCCTCCTTTGACATGGACACTGGTGCACACACCAGATCACCCAGAGGCTGGGAACACAGCACCCACTGTGCCTCCCTCCCCACCCTGTGCACAGAAGACCCTTCACACGCCTGCGGATTTGACCGAGAGGGTCTGGGGACCCAGTGAGCGGCACTCTCTGCTCTATCTCAACGCTGCTGTTGGGGCCCACGGTCAGGGAGGAGAGGGCAGGACGTCGGCACCCCGGCGGCTGCAGTGTTGAGCCCCTCACTCCCTTGGGTGGAGCAAGGGTNCCCGGGGGCTGCAGTGTTGAGCCCCTCACACCCTTGGGTGGAGCTAGGGCGTGTGAGTGTGACACGGCTCTATGGTGACACATCACGTGGCCCTGGGCCCGTGGCTGCTGCTCTTTTAATTTCTCTTCTGTTAAAAGGAATAGTGGTGCATGCAGGCTTGACCCGCTGCCTCAGCCTCCTTAGAGTGGAAAATTTCGTTAATGTGGCTTTGTTACTGAGCCTTTGGAAGGAATGAATATGAATAAAAAAGGGGGAGAAATGACCTGCTGATTTCATTCTTGCCCTCTATGGGCTTGCATTCTTGGGCTTGTCAAAAATATCCATTTAAACTATGTCATGTTTTTTAACGTGGAGGGGGGAACATGGAGAGAGCATGGTTTCCTTACATGAGCTCACTGAGATTAGCTCTTTGAATAAGAAAGTGCATGCTCCCCAAAGACGCTATAATGGGACGCGGAAGCTCCCAGTGCCCCACTCAAGTTCCCTGGTGCTCGCCACTTCTGGCTACTAAGTCCCCACACTTGCCAGCTGCGGCCACCTGGCACTTCCCACCCGGAGGCTTTCTGTGGCTCACAGGAGCAGCACTCAGCTCATAGCAGGTGCAGTCAGAGGATGGTCACCCCGAGTCACACACCCGCATAGCAGCGTAACTCTGAGGTGTGCTCCCCAGCTGGTTTCCAGCTGCCCACTACGGTAACTGGATCAATGGAAAACCTTTGCTCATTGCCTTCCTTCCCTGTCCCACCTCCTTACTCTCCCACCGAGATGCTCTAGGACCACTGCCCATGTAAATCTCTTACCCTCCAATCTTGTTTCAGGGTCTGCTCCTGGGGTCCCCAACTCAAGGCAGAATAAAAGGCACAGGAGAGGGCTGAGAGACAGTCTCTTGGGAATCAGGACTGGCCGGGGCCACCCCCCCTTTTTTTTCTTGACAGTGCATCATTCAGCATCGTAAGGGTCAGCAAACTACAGCCCACAGTCTGTTCTTGGGCAGCCTGGAGCTAAGAATGTTGCTACTTTGTTTTGTTTTGCTATGATCTCATGACACAGGGCTGTTTACTCTTAGAGAATCTCACTTTCTTCCTTTTCCCCTCCAGT
>NC_048227.1:2097673-2100718 GCF_002007445.2 Ailuropoda melanoleuca
AGTTAAGTGCGCTAATCTATAAAGACCCTAAAATGTGCCCAGGACAGAGCAGTTCTAGGGAAATGTTGGCTGTTATTACTGAAGACGATGTTGTTGAAATCACCGCGGGGGGTCTGATTGGACTCCGCTGCCTCCCCTCCCCCTCCCTGCCCCATTGCATTTCTCATGGAGTCCAGCAGGGGCGACGGCTCCAGCCCTCCCAGATGGGGGGAGGGGATCCAGGGAGCCTTTCCTTTCCTCTTGTGTTCTCAGCGCTCTTGGTTGCTCTTCTGGGGGTGTCGGCAACTCCTCCCAGGGCTTTGGGGTAGCTCTTTCCTTTGTGCAAGTAGGGGAGGGGCTGTGGGCTGCTGTGATAAAATCGCGCAGACCCAGTGCCCTATAAACAACAGGTATTTATTTCTCGTGGTTCTGGAAGTCCCCAATCAAGGTGCTGGCAGATGTGGTGTCCAGTGAGGGCCTGCTTCCCCGATTCATAGCTGGCACTTCTGGCTGTGACCTCCCGTGGTGGAAGGGACGAGGCAGCTCTCTGGGGTCCTATCCCCAAAGGCACTAATCCCATTCTGTAGGACTGCGCCCCATGACATAATCACCTCCCCAAGGCCCCACCTCCTAATGCCCTCACCTTGGGCATTGGGGTCTCAACAGAGGAGTTTGGGGAGGCCACCAACATTCAGGAGAGATGTTCACCTCTACGATGGGGTCCAGGTAGAGCTGGAGACATCCTCCCTTCTGCTGTCCTTCAGGGTGGCCCTGAGTCCCGATGGAAGCACCTCAGGGAAGTGAGGCTCCAACTGTGGTGTGCACACAGAGCCCCTGAAGATCCGGATAAAACGATTGGCTCAGCAGGTGTGGTTTTCTAGCAAGTTCCAGCTGATGCTGATGCTGTTGGGGCTTCGCTCACACCTCAAGGAGCAAGTCCAAGACTCTTCAAACGTCCCTGGCAACGACCCCAGGGAATGATGCATACTGGGGAAGAGACTAAGGTGGGCTCTCACCCCCAACACCACCCACAGGGGCTGCTACGGGGCATCTCCAGCCCTGTCACTGCTGCTGGTTGGCGGAGAACCTCACTGGCTGCGGGAACACTGGACAGAGCTTGTTTTCCAGTAAGAGCGGCCTGTACCAGGATGATGTTCTTGGTCCAGTGGCTCCGGAAGAGGCAGGACCAATTAGGAGCTCTCCTCAGATGTCACTCCACCCGAACTGCCTAGGGCATCAATAGAGCCCCAGGGAGTGCTCGGAGCGATAGAAAGTTCCAGATGTGCCTCACAAAGGCCTGTCTGCTTGCTCTTCTGTGGAATGTTCCCTCCTAACAAGGTAGAAAAATGACTTACCCTCCCTCCGCCCGGCCTAAGAATCCAACAAGAACTTTCCTGGGCTCCCATGCGCCTGCTTCCAACTAGAGCTTTTCTGGGCTCCCACATGCCTGCTTGCACGCGTGTGTGTGCACAAATGCACACACACACACACACACACACACCTTGCTCCCAGGAGACTGGGGGGAGTTATTGCTGTGGGATAAGGGGGAGGCATGGGAACCTGAGGTGGTAATCGTTCCCCTATGCTCTCCTGCAGACTGACACTTCCTGCCCCTCTCCGCACACTCCCACCCGGGCTCTCTGAAGAATTCTCTGGAATTCACCTGAGCATTAGGCCAGGGCTCCATGTGTCCCCGGAGCAGAAATCCTGCTTCTCTGACACGGAGGGGAGCCTCCCCGGAAAGTGGCCGTGGAGCCATCAGACACCTTCCCTCCAGCCCAGAGCCTGTTCCAGAAGGAAGGGTTAACTTGCAAAGTACTTAGCGGACGTCAAAGGATTGCACACTCTCGGGATCTCATCATGGACAGGCCAGGTTCAGAGCTGTCTCTGATGCGTTCTGTGCAGTCCTGTGTCAGTACATTTCATGGATGCTGACATCCGTGCGTGGTCTCTTCCCCAGGACGTGAACTGGACGGTATAATGGTAGTTCGGTACTGGAAGTTTCCTTAAATGTTTTCCATAGCCTTTCCTGCCTGTTGCCTCAAAGGACTTCAGTGATGGCGGTTTAGTGGGAAATCCAGTTCTAATCCCCTCCTGCAGGACATGGCCATTGCACCAGCTGGCCTGGGGATTGCCCGCATCCCAGCGAGGCAGCTGTGGACTCAGTTATCTGTGACTGCAGTGTATGTGAAACCATCTGAAGACACCGTCCACCTGACCCCAGTGGGCAGGACACAAGGGCAGTGCCTGGCTCTCAGAGGTCACCCACTCCCTCTGCCTTCCTGCAGCCTCTTCTCTCTGGCTGGCATCCAGAGCCCCTGCCCGAGCAGGACGGAGGTGGGGACTGGCCATGGGGGCATCTCGAAGGCACATTAGGCCCCAGGCTTTTGGACAAACCCTCCGTTAGGCAGGGCACCAGGGCTGCAGCTCCCAGACTCAGGATACAAAGGGGGAGTCTGATCCCCACCTCCTCAGGCCACAGCCAAGGGAGCATCGCGTGGCCCCGCACATTGCCCTGTCAAGATTCCAGGCCCATGGGGCCAGGCAGGAGCAAGGCTTGCAGGGGACCTGGAGGGAGTAGGTGACCCCACCAGAAAGAACTCTCCCTGGAAAGCTTGCTCATGGAGATTTATTCACACCTGCAATGAGCCCTGAAATCCCACAAAACAACAGTGACAGCCAACAAGGTGGGGCATCTGCAGGAGAAGACCCTGAGGCTTGCTCTGGGTTCCTGCCACGCCCGGCCCACATGGCTTTGAGCCCACCCCAGCCGGTCGGGGATGCTCCCAGGGGGAGGAGGGCAGAAGGCCCTGCATGTAAGGCCCAGCAATCTCCTTGAGCCGCACGGCTGTTAGGAGCCTGGTGCTGAGGTCAGATCTGGGTGGTAAATCTAGCTGCCACACTTTCCAGCTGTGACACGCTCGAGTCCTAACCCCAGGACCTGCGGCTGGGACCTTCTTTGGAGATAGGGTGATGGCAGAGGTGATCAGATGAAGAGGGGGTCATTAGGCGGGCGGGGATCCAGCACCACCTGAAAGGGAAATCTGGCCTCACACAGAGGGGAGG
>NC_048227.1:2100841-2103989 GCF_002007445.2 Ailuropoda melanoleuca
GAGACCACTCTTCAATCAGTAAATCACCATTATTAAAACGTTCCCTTGTTGATTTTATTTTGCTGAGTCTTATTTGCATTCATTGTGTGTCCTCAACATGTTATTTCCCCACTTGCTGATATTACGGGTGCATTAATTGCGGTCCGGAAGGAAAACGTTACTGTCGAGGGTGCACACACGCACCCTCCCCAAGTGAGCGCATTTAGCGTTAAATGATCAGGTTATTGGTGTTTTAAATGCCTGATGTTATGCAAAAACTCTGGCGGATTTGTTACATGGGTGGTGGAGAGAGTTTTAGTAATTTTGGGGAATTGCTTGGCGTTTTTAAACGGCCTGGAATGCATTATGCTATCTTCCCACTTAAAATAATGGAGTATAGTCTCCCATTATCCAAAACACAGCTCTGTGACACGTTTGAAGGGGCAGCTTCAGTTGGCTTTTCACGCAGCAATCCGGCACGTAGAGCTTTACTTCTTCCTTTTAAACAGCTGCATCATACTCCGTAATAAGGTATCAGAACGTCCCCAGCTACTCTCTATTGACAAAAACTTACTTTGTTTCCATTTCTCCCCATTAGAAACAACCCTGTAACGTTCCGGACTGGTTGCATTTTTCTTCTCACTACGAACAATGCTGCAGGAATCATTCATTTCCGCTACATCTTTGTACAGTCTGTCACGCATGGTTGATTTTACCTGTGTAGGATACATTCCCAAAAGTGAGGTTGCTCGCTCAACGGGCACACATTTTAAATTTTAATAGATAAGGTGAGGTTAATTCTTGTGAAGCTTACGGCACTTCACGCTCTTTCACAAGTTACCAGAGCACCAGACCTCCCATATTCTTGCAACCATCGGAAGCTAGTGCCCTTTTAATTATTTGTTAATCGAATCAGTGAAAAATGTTATCTCATGATCAATTTAATTCACATTTCCTTGATGAGTTGTAAGTCTGAGAAATCTTTCTCAAGCTAGATAGGCAATTTTGATCAATTTGAATTGTCTGTATGTTTCTGGACTACTTTTCTCTCAAGTCTTGGTTTCCTCACCCCTAAAATGGGGAAACAATGACACCTGTCTCTTGGAAGTTGTGGAGGCTCACGAGATAATAATGCTNTGAGATAATAATGCCGGTGAAGAGCTTGACAAGGCATCTTGCAACTGGGAAAGGACTGTTGTCATCAGTGCACCCCTGGGGTGCCAACCCCAGGGGCTGTTTGCACTATTTTGCTCTGCACACACTGGGTTAGGCCTGGAAAGGGAAAAGGCCAGGTTAAGACGAGAGTCTGGCCACATCATGGACTGATTGAAAGCAGGAGCCTGCAGCAGTGGGACCTGGAATAGGCAACAGAAATGTCAGGAGCTAAGCTTGGAGAACTGAAATGGGGAGCAACATTGGCAGGGGGTTTTGGGAGCCAAGAAAAACGGGGCTAATCCTAAGCCATATACATGAAGCAGCTGCCATGTTCCAAGTACTTTGCCTCCACAACATCTGAGTGAGCTAAGACCAACTGATGAGCCCCATCCTGAGACTCAGAGGGGTTAAGCGACTTGTCCAAGGTCACACAGCATGTGCATGGCAGGGCAGAAACATGAACCCAAGATTGTCTGACCCCTAGCCCCTGAATTCTCCTCTATCCCATGTTAAGAGACTGAACTGATAGGTTTCCAAGCAACCTTGCCCGTACGTAGAGGGACCCCTGACCACCGGGGTCACCCCACAAAGCCTAAACTGTTGCCTTTTCTTGATTTCTTTGCTAGAATGTTAGGAAGAAAATCAAAAGCTCCCCAAGTCATTGTGCAGCTTCTGCCTTTCTAGACCAAGCAGGAGATGCATTTGTTATCACACTAATTAGAGCAGAAATTAACTGAAATGCTGANCGAAAAGCTGAGTTTTAGTAGAGAGCGATGCAGCGGCAGGTGTCAGTAATTAGCGAAGAATGAGCCATGTGATGTTTGTGGACACAGCCCGCCCAACTTTCCATTCAAAACAAACTTTGAGGGCATATTGTTTTGAACAGCTTTCGCTAATGCGTGTGTCTATCTTGATGTTGTAATTCAGCATAAATATTTAAATAAATCAATAATGTCATCCTCCAGTCGCAGTGCACAAATGAAATTTTCAAAAATGAAGGAAGAATAAAATATTTTTTTAGTGAGAAAGGCAGAAATGTGCAAGACAGCCACACAGAAATTACAGTTTTCTTGCTTTTTCTTTCTTTCTTTTTTTTCTTCCCTCTTTCTTTCGGTTTCTTGAGGTATAAATAATTCACCTTCAATATCTTGTCCTGAGCAGGGATGGAGCAAATAAAATAAACAGAATGCCAGCGGATCTCTGCAGGCTTTGGAAAAGGCATTAGAAATCCCACTTAAAGCAGACATTCACTAGTTAGTCCAGAACTTCACTGCTCGGCAACAACCTGAGCTCCTAGCGGGGAAGGGCTGAAGACGCAGCATCGGTGGAGACAGGGGTAGCTGTGCCTGAGAAAGTGGGGTCTATCCCTTTATTAGGCACCCCAGATTAGTGGGGTGCCTGGGTGCCTCAGATGGTTAAGTGTCTCCCTTTGGCTCAGGTCATGATCTCCAGGTCCTGGGATCGAGCCCCACATCGGGCTCCCAGCTCATCGAGGAATCTGCTTCTCCCTATCCCTCTGCCTCTCCCCCTGCTTGTGCTCTCTCTGTGTCTCTCTCTCTCAAATGAATAAATAAAATCTTAAACAACAACAACAACAACAAAAAACCAGATTAGTCAGCCAGCAGTGGGAACAGGAGCCTGGAAATTCTTTCCCTTGTGAACAGTAGTTGCATGAATGTACGGGTGTGACATGTGTTCATGTGTGTGCACGTGTGGTGTGTGCATGTGTGATGTATGTATTTTAAGGCTTCAAATCAGTGTCTTCATCAAACATAGTCCACCATGGCACACCCCTCACCATGGGAAATTGGGTCCAGTTTTCTCATTCTTGACCAGGGATGGTGCCTGGATTTTCCCAACACCTGGCTGGGTTCTAGAACATTCTCTGCTTGTGGCTGCTCTGTCTGTGAATCATGCATCTGCACATACACAGATCTTGAATTGTCCAGGTGGGATCCTGCAGTCTGTGGCAAGATGAAGGGGCCCTGTCTTTCCCCAGCCAGCCTGATGGACC
>NC_048227.1:2104572-2110067 GCF_002007445.2 Ailuropoda melanoleuca
GGCCTTTCTGGACTCTTCCTTCCCTTGCCAACAGGAAGCCAGGATCACCCAGGGGACGTATCCAGCCTGACTGTGTCTTGGGAGCTGCCAGCTCCGAAGGGTGCTGGTGGGCATCCCCGTGGACACGGCTGGGCACGTCGCTGTTGCCGCTGCCTGGCACCCTGCCTTGGAAGCTGTGCCGAGCGAGCTGTGACACCACCTAAGACAGGAGAACAGGCTGGCTTAGAAACACACCATGAGCAAGCCATGCACGGGGGAAGCAGGATGGACACCGGGCTTGCCAGGTCGGGCGCCAGAGGGAGTGGCTTCTAGAACTCTCCTGGAGCAGCTGGAGCGACTGCTCTTGATGATTCCCCCACCCCACTTTTTAAAAAATTTGTTTGAGGTCCATTTCCAGAAATACAAGATTGTTTGTGGGACACATTTCTCATTACACAAAGTTAATTTTTAAAAATTATCATTAGAGATCGTAATACCTGTGTCTGTTATGACGTCAACCCTGTCTAATTCCTGATGGTAAAACACTGAAGGATTTTAATTTAGTTTAAACCAGCTCATTAGCAAACACACACACACACACACACACACACACCACTGAACCCACTGCTCGAAGTTCCTCCAGGAGTCAAATCCACAGAGACGCAAAGAAGCAAATNCAGGAGTCAAATCCACAGAGATGCGAAGAAGCAAATGGGCTCCAGGGGCTGGGCAAGGTGGGTGCGGAGTGAGTGTTTAATGGGTGCAGAGTTTCGGCTTGGGATGATGAAAAAGTCCTGAAGACAGATGGCACGGTGGTTGCACAGCCATGTGAACGCACTTAATGCCACAAACTGTACACTTAGAAATGATTAAAATGGCAGAGCTTTGCCACACGTGCTGAGTTTTACTGCAAGGAAATCGGGCGAAGTTGTAACAAATGCAGGCGTTGCAACAGCTGATGATAAGAGAAAAGTCCCCCCAGGGGCTGTGAGAGTTAAGTGGGCTAATCTATAAAGACCCTAAAATGTGCCCAGGACAGAGCAGTTCTAGGGAAATGTTGGCTATTATTACTGAAGACGATGTTGTTGAAATCACCGCGGGGGGTCTGATTGGACTCCGCTGCCTCCCCTCCCCCTCCCTGCCCCATTGCATTTCTCATGGAGTCCAGCAGGGGCGACGGCTCCAGCCCTCCCAGATGGGGGGAGGGGATCCAGGGAGCCTTTCCTTTCCTCTTGTGTTCTCAGCGCTCTTGGTTGCTCTTCTGGGGGTGTCGGCAACTCCTCCCAGGGCTTTGGGGTAGCTCTTTCCTTTGTGCAAGTAGGGGAGGGGCTGTGGGCTGCTGTGATAAAATCGCGCAGACCCAGTGCCCTATAAACAACAGGTATTTATTTCTCGTGGTTCTGGAAGTCCCCAATCAAGGTGCTGGCAGATGTGGTGTCCAGTGAGGGCTTGCTTTCCTGATTCATAGCTGGCACTTCTGGCTGTGACCTCCCGTGGTGGAAGGGACGAGGCAGCTCTCTGGGGTCCTATCCCCAAAGGCACTAATCCCATTCTGTAGGACTGCGCCCCATGACATAATCACCTCCCCAAGGCCCCACCTCCTAATGCCCTCACCTTGGGCATTGGGGTCTCAACAGAGGAGTTTGGGGAGGCCACCAACATTCAGGAGAGATGTTCACCTCTACGATGGGGTCCAGGTAGAGCTGGAGACATCCTCCCTTCTGCTGTCCTTCAGGGTGGCCCTGAGTCCCGATGGAAGCACCTCAGGGAAGTGAGGCTCCAACTGTGGTGTGCACACAGAGCCCCTGAAGATCCAGATAAAACGATTGGCTCAGCAGGTGTGGTTTTCTAGCAAGTTCCAGCTGATGCTGATGCTGTTGGGGCTTCGCTCACACCTCAAGGAGCAAGTCCAAGACTCTTCAAACGTCCCTGGCAACGACCCCAGGGAATGATGCATACTGGGGAAGAGACTAAGGTGGGCTCTCACCCCCAACACCACCCACAGGGGCTGCTACGGGGCATCTCCAGCCCTGTCACTGCTGCTGGTTGGCGGAGAACCTCACTGGCTGCGGGAACACTGGACAGAGCTTGTTTTCCAGTAAGAGCGGCCTGTACCAGGATGATGTTCTTGGTCCAGTGGCTCCGGAAGAGGCAGGACCAATTAGGAGCTNGGCACCACCCACAGGGGCAGCTACGGGGCATCTCCAGCCCTATCACTGCTGCTGGTTGGCGGAGAACCTCACTGGCTGCGGGAACACTGGAACAGAGCGGCCTGTACCAGTATGATGTTCTTGGTCCAGTGGCTCCGGAAGAGGCAGGACCAATTAGGAGCTCTCCTCAGATGTCACTCCATCTGAACTGCCTAGGGCATCAATAGAGCCCCAGGGAGTGCTCGGGGCAATAGAAAGTTCCAGATGCGCCTCACAAAGGCCTGTCTGCTTGCTCTTCTGTGGAATGTTCCCTCCTAACAAGGTAGAAAAATGACTTACCCTCCCTCCGCCCGGCCTAAGAATCCAACAAGAACTTTCCTGGGCTCCCATGCGCCTGCTTCCAACTAGAGCTTTTCTGGGCTCCCACATGCCTGCTTGCACGCGTGTGTGTGCACAAATGCACACACACACACACACACACACACCTTGCTCCCAGGAGACTGGGGGGAGTTATTTGCTGTGGGATAAGGGGAGGCATGGGAGCCTGAGGTGATAATCGTTCCCCTACGCTTTCCTGCAGACTGACACTTCCTGCCCCTCTCCGCACACTCCCACCCGGGCTCTCTGAAGAATTCTCTGGAATTCACCTGAGCATTAGGCCAGGGCTCCATGTGTCCCCGGAGCAGAAATCCTGCTTCTCTGACACGGAGGGGAGCCTCCCCGGAAAGTGGCCGTGGAGCCATCAGACACCTTCCCTCCAGCCCAGAGCCTGTTCCAGAAGGAAGGGTTAACTTGCAAAGTACTTAGCGGACGTCAAAGGATTGCACACTCTCGGGATCTCATCATGGACAGGCCAGGTTCAGAGCTGTCTCTGATGCGTTCNCATTAGGCCAGGGCTCCATGTGTCCCCGGAGCAGAAATCCTGCTTCTCTGACATGGAGGGGAGCCTCCCCGGAAAGCGGCCATGGAGCCATCAGACACCTTCCCTCCAGCCCAGAGCCTGTTCCAGAAGGAAGGGTTAACTTGCAAAGTACTTAGCGGACGTCAAAGGATTGCACACTCTCGGGATCTCATCATGGACAGGCCAGGTTCAGAGCTGTCTCTGACGCGTTCTGTGCAGTCCTGTGTCATTACATTTCATGGATGTGACATCCGTGCGTGGTCTCTTCCCCAGGACGTGAACTGGACGGTATAATGGTAGTTCAGCACTGGAAGTTTCCTTAAATGTTTTCCATAGCCTTTCCTGCCTGTTGCCTCAAAGGACTTCAGTGATGGCGGTTTAGTGGGAAATCCAGTTCTAATCCCCTCCTGCAGGACATGGCCATTGCACCAGCTGGCCTGGGGATAGCCCGCAACCCAGCGAGGCAGCCATGGACTCGGTTATCCGTGACTGGAGTGCACGTGAAACCATCTGAAGACACCGTCCACCTGACCCCAGTGGGCAGGACACAAGGGCAGTGCCTGGCTCTCAGAGGTCACCCACTCCCTCTGCCTTCCTGCAGCCTCTTCTCTCTGGCTGGCATCCAGAGCCCCTGCCCGAGCAGGACGGAGGTGGGGACTGGCCATGGGGGCATCTCGAAGGCACATTAGGCCCCAGGCTTTTGGACAAACCCTCCGTTAGGCAGGGCACCAGGGCTGCAGCTCCCAGACTCAGGATACAAAGGGGGAGTCTGATCCCCACCTCCTCAGGCCACAGCCAAGGGAGCATCGCGTGGCCCCGCACATTGCCCTGTCAAGATTCCAGGCCCATGGGGCCAGGCAGGAGCAAGGCTTGCAGGGGACCTGGAGGGAGTAGGTGACCCCACCAGAAAGAACTCTCCCTGGAAAGCTTGCTCATGGAGATTTATTCACACNATCCCAGCGAGGCAGCCGTGGACTCGGTTATCCGTGACTGGAGTGCACGTGAAACCATCTGAAGACACCGTCCACCTGACCCCAGTGGGCAGGACACAAGGGCAGTGCCTGGCTCTCAGAGGTCACCTGCTCCCTCTGCCTTCCTGCAGCCTCTTCCCTCTGGCTGGCATTCAGAGCCCCAGCCCGAGCAGGACGGAGGTGGGGACTGGCCATGGGGGCATCTCGAAGGCACATTAGGCCCCAGGCTTTTGGACAAACCCTCCGTTAGGCAGGGCACCAGGGCTGCAGCTCCCAGACTCAGGATACAAAGGGGGAGTCTGATCCCCACCTCCTCAGGCCACAGCCAAGGGAGCATCGCGTGGCCCCGCACATTGCCCTGTCAAGATTCCAGGCCCATGGGGCCAGGCAGGAGCAAGGCTTGCAGGGGACCTGGAGGGAGTAGGTGACCCCACCAGAAAGAACTCTCCCTGGAAAGCTTGCTCATGGAGATTTATTCACACCTGCAATGAGCCCTGAAATCCCACAAAACAACAGTGACAGCCAACAAGGTGGGGCATCTGCAGGAGAAGACCCTGAGGCTTGCTCTGGGTTCCTGCCACGCCCGGCCCACATGGCTTTGAGCCCACCCCAGCCGGTCGGGGATGCTCCCAGGGGGAGGAGGGCAGAAGGCCCTGCATGTAAGGCCCAGCAATCTCCTTGAGCCGCACGGCTGTTAGGAGCCTGGTGCTGAGGTCAGATCTGGGTGGTAAATCTAGCTGCCACACTTTCCAGCTGTGACACGCTCGAGTCCTAACCCCAGGACCTNAATACAAAGGGGGGTCTGATCCCTACCTCCTCAGGCCACAGCCAAGGGAGCATCGCGTGGCCCCGCACGTTGCCCTGTCAAGATTCCAGGCCCATGGGGCCAGGCAGGAGCAAGGCTTGCAGGGGACCTGGAGGGAGTAGGTGACCCCACCAGAAAGAACTCTCCCTGGAAAGCTTGCTCATGGAGATTTATTCACACCTGCAATGAGCCCTGAAATCCCACAAAACAACAGTGACAGCCAACAAGGTGGGGCATCTGCAGGAGAAGACCCTGAGGCTTGCTCTGGGCTCCCGCCACTCCCAGCCCGCAAGGCTCTGAACCCACCCCAGCCGGTCGGGGATGCTCCCAGGGGGAGGAGGGCAGAAGGCCCTGCATGTAAGGCCCAGCAATCTCCTTGAGCCGCACGGCTGTTAGGAGCCTGGTGCTGAGGTCAGATCTGGGTGGTAAATCTAGCTGCCACACTTTCCAGCTGTGACACGCTCGAGTCCTAACCCCAGGACCTGCGGCTGGGACCTTCTTTGGAGATAGGGTGATGGCAGAGGTGATCAGATGAAGAGGGGGTCATTAGGCGGGCGGGGATCCAGCACCACCTGAAAGGGAAATCTGGCCTCACACAGAGGGGAGGAAAAAAAAAAAAAAAAAAAAAAAAAAAAAAAAAAAAAAAAAAAAAAAAAAAAAAAAAAAAAAAAAAAAAAAAAAAAAAAAAA
>NC_048227.1:2110095-2119791 GCF_002007445.2 Ailuropoda melanoleuca
TCGGATCCACGTGGCCACAAACCAAAGGACATCTGGGGCTGCCAGAGGCTGGGAGAAGCCAGCAAGGCTCCCCCCCACAGACTTCGGAGGGAGCGTGGCCCTGCCCGCACCTGGATTCCGGACTTCTGGTCTCCAGACTGGGAGACACTGCCCGCTGCCCTAAGCCACTGAGTCTGTGGTACCTTGTGTCAGGGTGGCCATGGGAAACCAGGACAGGCGTCGCATCGTAACGGCTAAGGAGAGCCTAATGCCAGCTCGAAGTTGCAGGCAGCTGGGCCCTGGGGCGGGCTCGCCACTGGCAGTTTCTGTTTTCCTGGGGCTTGGGGGGCCCTTTTCCCAACCAGGTGAATATGAACTTGACCTTAGCATTGCAGTACTTCGATTTTATTTCATGATGTTTTATTTTGCCAGCTGGGAGTGGGAGAAGGGCAGGGAGCTCAGAAACCCTGAATGTAAATGTATGTAAAATTTGAAATGCCATTTACACTGTTGAGCCCAGAGCCCTGGAATGCTCAACCTCGTCCTCTCTCTCTCTCTCTCTCTCTCACACACACACACACACGCAAACAAACGCACACACACAGGGCACACAGGGATTGCACCACTGCGGAAGAACTTGGCGGTGGCTGCCGGTCTGGCTTCTGAGGAAGGCAGAAGGGCAGGACCAGGCGGATGGCTCTGATGACTCAGGTTGCAGGTTCTGTTGTAAGTAAGCCAACCACTCTCTTTCTCTTTTCCTGCATCTGTGTTCCTTCCCCCACCTCATGCACCCGGCTCCCCCCACTTCCTAACAGACCCAACTTGCAGAGATCCCTGGCTCCTGTATTTACCTCCAGCAGCATACTAATTAAATGTTTCAAATGGTTCTTATCCATGGTTAAGTGAAGATAAAATTTTCATGATTTAATTAGCAAGCTCAAGGAAAAAAATCATAATGAAGAAAGGTGTTTGCAACTGTCCTGGGCTTTGAGCGTTTCTCATAATGCTGTGTTTGAGTTGCAGGAGGCTGGGCCTGGAATGTTCATTGCCTGACGGCCCTGGAGCGGAGGCCCCACTTGTCCCCCGACGGTGGCGGGAAGCAGGGCTGGCTCTCAACTCTGTCCAGGGGGCTGCGCCCAGGGCAGCTGGGAGAGGGCGCCCCGGAAAGGTTCGCTGAACAGCTCTCCGGGCCCGTTAACTTGCAGTCCGGGGGAGGCACCTGATGCCATTTTCCAAAAGCTCCTTGAGAACCCGGTTCCTTTTCACACATTTCTCGTGACTTTTTCCCGTTCTCCTTTTGGTGAACAGCTTTCTTATTTCCAGCGTGGGGAACTGATTCCCTTCCAGCCACATTAACATTCAGAGTTTGTGAAAGGAAACCTTTCCTTGCATTGGGGGAGGATGGGGTTTGAACGGGAAAATTAATTGCCTCGTTTGAAGATTTTTAGTGTTTCCTCTCTGGAGGCTCCCATCTTTCAAAGTGGGATATTTTTCTTTATGCAAAGAAGCCAGCAGCGAGAGCCCCACCGAAGAAGGACCTTTCTCCAGGAGGCACTGCCCTGCCCTGCCCACCCCGGCTCCCACCAGGGGGACCCTTTCTACTCCACCTTTCTACCCATTCCTGAATGGCCCCGTGGTGTTCATTGAGCAGGAGGCATTGTGTCCCAAAAAGCCAGCCCACGGCCGTCTCCCTGGCCAGCTCTGGCAGTGGAAACAGCATGTGTCCGGCTGCTTCCAGAACTCTCTGGATGGAGTGCCCGGTGCTCACTGCTGCTGCTGACTAGATAAGGAATAAGTGTGCCCTGGCCTTCCTTGAGCAGATGATCCCTGCATTCATGGGGCTCCTGCCCCACCCTCCCTAAGTTGAAGTCCCGCTGTTCATGTCACATGCATGGTGAAGGCAGGGACCCCAGGCTTCCTGGAACTCCCCTGGCTTGGGCCAATCTCATATGCATGAGATTCACCTGACAGGATCACCTGGAATGGCCACGTAATCCACCCCCTTTCAGTCTGCGCTTCCCCCCACTGGCCTCACCATTGGTATTAATCATGCTTTTTATTTTCTGTGTTCTGATGCTTTGATATCTTGGGGCCTTGCTGACCCTGCAGGGACGGTCCCTCCAGCGCTTGCTAATTCCTAGAGATAACAAACAACTCCCCTGTGAGCATGTCTTTCAAATGCAAACCAACCAACCCAGAGCCCACACTCCAACCCCTCCTCCATGGGGCTCTCACACTGTGGCCACTGTCCCCCTGCCCTCATGCCCCAGGGCCAGAGAGAGCAGACAACGAGGGACAGCTCCTATGCCTGGAGTCCACTGAAATGATTCCAACCAGCCTGTCCTAAACCGGCCCGCCCTGCCTCGCTCATTCCTCCTGCAGAAGCCATGCCAAAGGCTCTGCCCACGTTTTTCTCCAGCTCCCTCCACATTCAGACTGACCCTGGTGCTCCCTGGCATGGCCCTGAGTGACACGCGGCCTTCTGTTTCTGCATATTCGAGAATAAAGACTTCTTCTCTCATGCTGGTCCTTTCCACGTCTGCATGTCTCCCCACACCTGACGACAGTAAATCCCAAGGACCTTCGAATCCAGACCCCTCCTTGCGTCAGACTCTGTGAAGCCCAGCCCCGAATCGCTGTCTTAGGGTTGTTTCAGAGCCACGAACATCCAGACCCGTGTTCCACTCCTCTTCCCACGAGGCCAATCTGCAGGGGCGACATCACTGGACGAAGCTGTCTTTGGCTTTCCACTGGGCTCAACCAGAGGGGAGCCCCAGAAGATGTTCAGAGAGACAGAAGGGGTCAAGGCCTGTGTCTGTTGTTGATTCCCCCCGCTTTCCCCTTGCGTGGTGGCCTCGGACCAGTTGTGTCCCTCGACTGAAGTTACAGGTCACCTTGAAGTGGCGCTCTCCACGGGACTCTCTCCTCCCTGCCCCGTCGGGGCTGGATGTGGGGGCAGCTGACTGTCACTAGCCCTGAGACCCTTCATTCCCCAGTGGGCCCCCAGCAGACCCCTCACGGCTTTGTCGATGGTCTTTCTGAAACCCTTGTTATCTTGATTCGAGGGCGCCATCTTTGCTGGGAGCAGACACAGAGCCAGTGTGGGTCCGTTTCCCTGTTCTTGCAACCGGTTGTGTGACTTTGGGGTTCCACAGACATACAGGAAGGGCGTGTGCCTCTGAGAATCCACACTCTTCTCCTGGAGGTATTGGTTCTTTTGTGTCTGCTTTCACTCCCCCACACCACCCCCTTCCTTCCTTTCAGAGACGGAGGGCCCAAGGATGCAATATTTCTGCCAAAAAGTCTTTCCCTGTCATTAATATGTTAACAAACGCTGTCGGATAGCAGGTGCAGCTGATGGAGTTCACTGCTGGCACGGCCTGCTGCCACAAAAGCCCGGCTTCCTCTGCCAGGATATCTGGGCACGGGAGGCCATCAAGACCTGCTGCGGGACCTACCCACCCCGTCAGCTGTGACAACGCCTCAAGTGTGAGCAGTGCCTTCACACACCATTTCTACATTCCTTCTTGCAAAGGAGGTAGCAGAGATGCCAAGGGGGAAGGTAGGCACCTGCCCCATGTGCTGAGGCAAGGAGAGATGGAGGGAGGGAGGGGAGGTGTGAAAGCCAGGTGCAGGAAGAGGGGAGGAGGCAGGACAAGCCGAAGGCACATGCAAGAGGTGCTGTGGACCCCAGAATGATCCAGAGAAATTAGAAGCATCGATACAAGGGAAATAGGCGGTGGTGCTGAAGGGTCTCAGGGACCCCATGCTAGCGCTCCGCATGCAGAGAAGCCGCCGGTGTGGCTGCTGTGTGCAGTGTGGATGAGCCAGGGCACCTGTAGGGGTAGCACTGAGCCAGTCACGGGACGGGAGTGTAGCAGTCAGCTATCAGTGGAGATGAGCTGCGTAACAAACTGCCCCAACACTCAGTGGCTTAGAACAGCAATTATTTACTCTCACGGCCCGAAAGTCAGCAGAGGCTTAGAGGACCTAGACTGGGCTTGGCTGGAGGGGCTCTGATCCGCACATCTCTCGTCATCCCTCTGAGACAGTGGGCGAGCCAGGCATGTTCTGTTTGTGGCGACGGCTGAAGGTAACAGAACAGATGCAGATATGCTTCTCTTGAAGTCCAGGCTGGAAGCTGCACACCTCATGCCTTCCTGATGCTGTTGCACCAAGCAAGTCCCATGGGAGAAGCCACAGTCAGCATGTGGGAAATACTCTCCTCCCCTTTGGTGCTAAGAATGGCCAAGTCATGACACGAGGGGACTGGATGCGCAGGGAGGGGAGGGGCTGGGCCAGTGGTGGTCACATGGGAGAGAGGTGGCCACAGACTAGGGGTCTTGGTGTCTCTGGAAATTAGGAGGCAGGGAAAACTTCACGTCTGAAACTTCAGACTTTTCCAGAAGAGGTTTTTAAAGCTTCCTCAAGTTTAGTGAACTCTCACAGGACTCTGAGTCTCTGCCTGAAATAGCCTGTCCCCCAGTGGGCATTTTCACAGAAAGCACGGTCTCCTTCTCAGCATTCTCTCTTCAACGTCTGTCTGATCCTGCAGGTGTTTTCCAAACACCAGAATGACTTGGGTCATCTGCAGGTCCAGAAGCCAGGAGGTCACGGTGAAACTTCTCACCCAGCCCTACACTGGGTACAACACAGTTGTACCAGAGTCCCTATGTATCCTCCAAAATGCAACCCAAGTATTCCCCCATGTCCCCACGGCTGTGTCCAGTAGTGACATGTAGATAGAAACAAGCCATTGGATAACTACTTAAAAATAATTCCAATCGGATCTTTTTTCTCTTAGAACTTTAAAGGAGATAACGTTGTCACCAATAGCACCCTTTTTAAAAAAAGAAAAACTTAAAAAAACCAACAGACAAGTTTCCTAATGGCAAACTTCTAGCAAATCAAATTCCTCCTCTTGGTACATTTATCAGGCATGAGCTGGGAGCCTGAGTGTGTTCAGAGCTCGCGATCAGCTGTGCACACCCCGAGGTAAGGATTTTCTCCAGGCGTCGCAGGGAGAAGGCACTTTATTCAGGGAATGGCCCCCTGTTTAATGAGCAGCATTTGGAGAATTTTCATGTGGGTTCCATCCCCATGGTGAGAAATCGAGTGGGAGAAGTGAGTCAATAAATCAAGACTCAGGCACAACATTTTAGTCTACTCCACTTAAACCAGTGTGTGCCCACCCCCTCCCAACACAAAGCCAGGTCCTTCAACACCACTTACACGGGGCAAAACTCTCAGGATCCTGTTCTCGAGAAAGGATGATTGGGGCAGGTGGGAAGTTTCTCAGAGCAAACCTCCTTGGGCCATAAGGTGCTCCATCCATGGGACCCATGGGTTCTCTACGTCTCCGCGGGAGCCCCACATTTCTCCTTTCCACGTCAGAGCCATCACCCCCCTGGATGGGCAGGTAGAACTGTGGTGGGGTCCCAGCAGCCCAGCTCCCTCGTCTGCCCTCCATGTGAAGGGGATGCACCTGAGTGACACAAGCTCGTCGCCAGGCTGCCGGCCTGCTGACACAAAATGACAAGGGCGCTGCTGAGAGAGTGGGAGGTGTCCTCTGCGTCCCTGCGGGTTTGCCTCCAGACTGTTTGCCTTGTGGACAGACCACAGCTAGGGATGCCCGTGGGCTGAGCCTGTACTTTGGGCCCTGGGAACCCCAGGTTTGCTGAAGGCAAGAGGGGGGCAGACTTCCGTGTTTTCTCTTGTGATGCCCTCCCTGGCCAGGAGCCTCCTTCCCTGAGCACAGCAGAAATGTGTCCCGTGGCCCTGTCACACACGTGGGGGGACACCAAGAGAGCCCACGCCAGACTGTGGCCTCCATGGACGCTGTGGCCAAAATGCAAAGACAAATAAAAGAAGGGCCTTCTCAAGCATGATGTTGGCTAGAGGTGATTTTTAGCTCACAGGACCTTGGAATTTACTCTCCAGTTAATGTGACCCCACAGCACCGGGCAAAGACTCCTCAGGCAGCACCAGGTCTGGGGAGCGTGTGGGGCCATCTTGTGACACCACTTTCCACACCCCACTGCTCCCACCCCCTGACCCCCAGCCCCACCCAAGGACGAGCACTGGGGGGCCTCTGAGAGGAGCATACAAGAGACCTCAGGCGTTAGCAGTGGCTGAAGAGGCAGCCGGAGGGTTTGGTGGGAGAGTGACTTGGTGGGGGTTTCCACCATTAGCCTGACTCGACTCTCCAATTAGAAGTACCTGGGGTCCCTCACAGAGGTAAAGAGAAAAGCATTTGATGGTGTCTCTGCTGTGGGTGGAATCACACCCTCCAAGAAGGGAAAGTTAAAGTGATAACCCCCTGTACCTGTGAATGTGACCTTCTTTAGAAATAAGGGTCTTTGCAAATGTCATCAGGTCCTGAGGAGGTCATGTTGGGTTAGTGTGGGTCCCAACCCAATGGCGGGTGGCTTCAGAAGCCTGGACATTTGGACACATGACAGTGGGAGAGAAGGCCGTGTGCAGACACAGGCAGAGATTGGAGGGATGTGCCTACAAGAGCATGGGAACGGCAGCCACCAGCAGGAGCTGGAAAAGAGACATGGGACAGATTGTCGCTCTCGGCCTCCAGAAGGGACCAATCCTGCTGACGCCCTGGTTCTGGACTTCTGGCCTCCAGAGCTGGAAGGGGCTCTATTCCTGTTGTTTTAAGCCCCAGCCAGCGATCTTTTGTTACGGCAGCCCCGTGACACTGACGCCCACGCATGGGGGGGTCGGGGCGTGTGTGGACACAGGCTCTTGGGAAGGTGGTATGCTGACACTTATCCAAATGTCAGGGGCCTCCAGCCCCTGACCGAGCTTCTCCTCTGCTAGGAACTTGTCCTACGGATGTGTTCACACAGGCACCCAGAAGCGTTTCTACAGCATGCTCTTTCCAACATTGCAGAAATAAGCCCCAAATGGAAAACAACCCAAATCAGTAAGAGTCTGCGTGACTGAGTTAGGGTATTTTCCTCTACGAAAAAGAAGGAGGAAGTTCTTTACGGGCCCACGTGAAACAGTATCCAACACATCTTGCTCGGGAGGAAAAGTCAAGGCGCCAAAGGAGGTGAATGATTCACTAACGGTTTTGAAGTTGAAGGGATTCTGTACACACGTGTGTATAAAAAGTACACAAAGCAGAGATACAAGTACAGCTGTGTCTTCTGGAAGGAGGCACAAGCATTGGTGACATCCCTGCCTCTGGGCAGCAGAACGGGTGTCAGGACAGAGAGGGAGCCTGCCCCCTCCCTGTACACCCCTTTGTANACTGCCCCCTCCCTATACACCCCTTTGTACTGGTGAACTCTTTACTTCCTGCAAAGGGTACCTGATTTTTAAAAACCTAACTTTTTTTTTTTTAAGTCCTTTTGCTCTGTATTTGGCAATGTTATTCTTGGCTCATGAGCTGACTTGTAGTGTGCACAATTTAAAGACGAATTTGGTCAATGTTGAATGAAAACAGAAAAACCATTCCAAGCCTCTAGCTGCAGGGAGTGGGCAGTGGAGAGTACGGTGGGGAACATTCCACGGTGACAAATCACATGAGTCATCCATCTCGCGAGACTGTCCCTGCTCAGTCTGATGACTACCCTCCTCGCTCAGCCTGCACTTGACCCACGGCCGTGTGGCAGTCCCTGTGGATGCTGTGATGCCACCCCCGCCCAGATGCAGTCACCAGCAAGGCAGTTAAGTGGCTCGTCCCCAATCCCAGAGCAAGGGCCTCTGCCCAGGTCCCCTGGCTACGACTCTGGGCTTTGTCTATGGGGTCCGCGGGGGACTAAAGCAAACACTAAAGCAAGAACTCATCGAGTTCAAAAAAAATTTTTTAATGTCTTTTTAACCTTTACCCTGATATAGAATAGTCCCCCCGTGGCAGCTGGGGGGAGGAGTGGCGGTGGGTGGGGGATGGCGGTTAGGTCGCGTTGCTGCTCTGCTCCGAACCCCACCAGATTTCATTGTCACTGTCACCAAGAATAAAAGCTGAACTTCACCGTCCTCAGCAGGGCCCACAGGGACTGTCCCCCCACCACTGGTCCGAGCTCAGCTGCCCCCTGGGAACTGGTTCACCCCTCACAGGCACCCCTCCAGCCAGCGGGCCTCCCCTGGACCTGTGTCTGCACCTGTGTCTCCCACCCAAGGGCACCCTTGCCCTCCTCTGTCCCTGCAAGGCTGAGTGGCTTGTTCCATGAAAATGTCCCCTCTCCGCTGGCTCTCCCAAGCACCCTCCCTAAATTTACAAGCCCACCTGCACTCCCCACTCCCCTCCCCTGCTTCATTTTTCCTCATAGCACTTTCCTTCTACTATTTGATGTAGTGGACATATTATTCTGTGTGTCTCTCTTCCGCTGTCATGGACTAAATTGTGTCCCCTCCCCTCCCCTTCATACGTTGAAGCTCTAACTCTTAATGTGTCTGTATTTGGAGTTGGAGCCTTTGAGGAAATAATTAAGTTACACAAGATCATGGGGGGGGGCAATCCAACAGGACTGGTGACCTTGAAAGAAGAGGAAGAGACACCAAGGATCCCTCTCTCTCCCGGTGGATGCACAGCGGGAGGGCGGCCACCTGCAAGCCAGGAGGCGCTCTCGCCAGAAACCAGCCCTGATTGCACCTTGATCTTGGACTTGCAGCCTCCAGGACCCTGAGAAATAAATGTCTGTTGTCTAAGCCACCAGTCTGTGGTAGCCTGTTGTGGCAGCCAGAGCAGACGGACACGTCCCCCTTGCCCCGATTGGAATGTCAGCTCCAAGAAGACAGACGTTTGGTTCTCTTGTTATTTTTTGCGTAACTAACTCCTGCAGTGAGGGTCCCTAGTAGATATCTGCTGAGTGCTTAAGAGAATCTGCATGGGGCCCCCCACAGAGACTGGAGAGAAGGGTCGTGGGGCTTCTCAGGATGTCTGAGCGCCATGGGGACAATGAGTCCATACTTGGTTGACGACAGGAGCGGTTTTCCCCAGATCCTTCCAGAACAGTGTGTGAGGGCCTGCCTGTGACCCTGTCTCTGCTGTGATGATTGCGTATTTCTGCTCCCACCCTGTGCTAAGATTCTCCGCCAGACCTGCCGCTTACCTTTTCAGCANTCTCCCACCCTGTGCTAAGATTCTCTGCCAGACCTGCCGCTTACCTTTTCAGCGCTTTGGGGTGAAACCGGCAAGGGCTGCCAGATAGGGAACAGGTGCGTCCCCATCCCCGTGCCGGATTCCAGCGGGCCCTCCGCAGCCTCCAGTCTGTTCAGCTCCGGCCCTGGAGACATCTGCCCACCCCCTCTGAGCGGGGAATCCACCACACGGTGTGAAGTCGAGACAGCAAAGACAGCGCGGGTCGCNTTCCAGAACAGTGTGTGAGGGCCTGCCTGTGACCCTGTCTCTGCTGTGATGATTGCGTATTTCTGCTCCCACCCTGTGCTAAGATTCTCCGCCAGACCTGCCGCTTACCTTTTCAGCACTTTGGGGTGAAACCGGCAAGGGCTGCCAGATAGGGAACAGGTGTGTCCCCATCCCCGTGCCGGATTCCAGCGGGCCCTCCGCAGCCTCCAGTCTGTTCAGCTCCGGCCCTGGAGACATCCGCCCACCCCCTCTGAGCGGGGAATCCACCACACGGTGTGAAGTCGAGACAGCAAAGACAGCGCGGGTCGCGCTCTGCCCGACTCCGGATGGCACGCCTCCGTTTATTTTCTGTGCCTGGTGCCAAAATGCGAGACACGTGCCATATGCCC
>NC_048227.1:2119891-2168828 GCF_002007445.2 Ailuropoda melanoleuca
GAGGCCAAAATGACATGAAAATTACTTTCTGTACAACACGGCCCTCTCCTCCCTTGCCCTGCCCTCCCATCACCCCCCAATCCTCTTTCCTCTTCTGCCCTCTCCCCACCTCCTGTTCCAGCCTCTAGTTCTGCTCCCCTTCCTCACAACAAGACCAACCAGGACCACAGCTGGTCCATGTGATTATCTTATGGCTGTTAGAAAAGTGTGCCCTCCTGAGTATACACAACTCTGTGGGCACTCCCCTTAGTACACAGACAATGCCCTTTGCAAAGGAAAAGTCTCCCCTTCCTCTAAGCAGATGCAGCTTTGTGATGAGCATAGAGCTCNACAGATGCAGCTCTGCAATGAGCATAGAGCTCAGTGAATGGAGGACAGGATGGATTTCAGCTCCCACTTGCTCTCTCAGCTGGGTCCCTTTGTACAGTGCACAACCTGTACAACAGTTCCAGGCAGCCTAGGGAACATGCTTCCACCCGCTTTTCCTGGAATAGACACTTCCTACTTGCTACTGGCCTTTGTGGCAGATTATATTCTTAAAAAAACAAAAACAAAAGAAGTCAGCAACAGTATCTACCATTTCACATGATTTTTTTGCAATGACAGGTCTTTCATCTACGGTAGGGTCTATCCCCTTGAATCTGGGTGGTTATGACTATGGCGGAAGTGATGTTGGTGTCTTCCAAGGCTAGGTTATAAAAGGTGATGAGGTTTGCACTCTGTTCTCTTGGGATGCTTCCAGGCCACGAGGAAGCCAACCAGCCCATGCCAAGAGAACACAGGAGAAGTCCCCGGGTCTGCGTTACAGCTGACAGCACAGCTGAGGTCCCAGCCAACAGCCAGCACCACCTGCCAGACATGAGTGAAGGTGCCGCCAGGTGATTCCAATCCCAGCGGTGCCCAGACTTCGAGTCTCCCGGGGGGGTGGGGGGTGGGAGTGGGGGTGGGGCCAGGCATGGTGAAGCAGCGGCAGGTCAGTCCTGTTGTGCTTTGTCCCAATTCTTGGCTCAGAGTCTATGAACACAAACTGGTTCTTTTCCACCACTATGTTGAGGTGTTTTTATGACACAGCAGTAATAACTGGGACAGCCTTCAAAACTCAGCTCTCTGCTCCCTCCTTCAAGAAGCCCTCCAGGATGCCTAGATTGGGTCAAACCCTCTATTTTCTGTGCCCCTGTCCCTTGCCCCAGCCTACTTGATCTCAGCCCTTACATTGTATACTGGCTCACTTAATCCACCGCGACGCTGTGAGCCAGGTATTCCCATCCCCATTTCACAGGTAAGGCCATCGAAGCTTACAAGGTCAAGGGACACTGCTCAGGTCGATAGCTGAAGCGGCCGTGAAAAATGTGGAAATGCATAAAAGAAAATACCTGAGTATTTCTCAAGGAACCAGGCTGCTGGGCCTTCCAACTTGTGCCAGTGGAACTCTTCTCAAGGACCCCTGACAGGTGAATGAAGCCCGCAACCCCTCCCGAGTTCAGCATTCTGCCCACGAGGTAAGCCATTGTCCCCCCTGGNCCAGCCACGAGGTAAGCCGTTGTCCCCCCTGGGGCTCCCGGGGACCACCAAAAACGAAAGAGCAAGAAAGCAGGATCCCAGCCCAGAAGCCACAGATTGGTCCCGTGGCTCTGCCACGTGGCTGCGGTGGCTGGAATGTTCCGATCTCTCGCAGCAGCTGGCTCCGAGTAGAGGTCAGAACTCTGTGGGCGCCACCAGGTAGGAAAAAACGGGGAGGCGCGTGTGACTGATGTTTTCGCTGGTGGAGGCCTGCTCTGTTTGCAGGCTCCGCTGGGTCCCAGGCTGAGAAATTGGGGGCACTGACCTCGCTTGGCAGCCTGGGAGCTGGTACGGTTTCCTCACTGGCCGGAACCGCTCGTGGCCATGAAGCAGGGCCGGCTCGGAGGAGTCGGGACGGGCAGAACCACCCCTCATACAATGAAACCTTTTTTTCCCATAACACATCCTTTTATACATTGACTTTGAACATCATGAGTGGCTTGCATTTTTAAGAAACCACACAATACAGTAATACACTGTAAAAACTTGTTTCAAACAGAACATGGAATACAGAGTTAAAGTGCTCTCTTTATTCCCACCTCCCCACTCGCTCTCTACAGAGGAACCACTGTTAATACCTCACCCTCTTCCTAAATAGTCTCTTGTCCATGGATTTGCATATGGAAACATGCAGCCGTCCGTATACATCCCCACACAAGGGCTTATGTAAGTGCAATTGTAGGGTTTGCACTATTCTGTGACTTATGTGGCACTGAACTTTTTACTCATTGTTTTGGGTTTGTTTTTTTTTCCATGTCTGCACACTTAGCTAGGAAGCTGCTTCTCGCAGCTGCCTGGTTTTCCAGAGTGCCGCCGTGTCACGGTTTATTTACCCAAGTCCTTCTTGGAAGCAATTTGGACCACTTCCCGTTTTTGCTATTACTCTTGCTCCAAATCAACATCTTTCCAGTTACTTACTCCTTGGTATATTTGTGCAAGTGCTTCTACCAAGCAGGTTGAATGGGCATTAAGTGAAAGGGTGTGCGCCTGTAAATTTTTAGCGATACCGTCCAACTGCCCTCCCCAAATGCTGTGCTAACGCTTCCTCCCGGGGCGTCGGGAGCGCGGCACACCGCAGCCTTGCCAGCATTACCTGCTATCAATCCTTTTACTCTTTGCCAATCTAATAGGCACAAATTATATCACTGTGACTGCAATTTGCATTTCCTTATTTAACTACTTAGGCTGAGCATATTTTCATACGTTTATTGGCCAATCATATCTCATCTATGAAAGTGCCTATTCATATCTGTATTATGTAGGATGCTTTGGGGAACCAGGAACAGAAAAATGTGACTCAACTGGCTTCACCAATAAGGAATTTATCTTCTTGCATTGAAAGACCCGCAGGTAGGGACTCCTGGGTGGCTCAGTCGGTTAAGCACCTGCCTTCGGCTCAGCTCATGATCCTGGGATCCTGGGATCCTGGGATCGAGTCCCACATTGGACTCCCTGCTCAGCGGGGGGTCTGCTTCTCCCTCTGCCTCTGCCTCTCCCCCCCACTCATGCTGTCTCTCTCTCAAATAAATAAATAAAATCTTAAAAAAAAAGAAAAAGAACCGCAGATGAGGACAAGGAAGATAGTGCAGCTGCTGTGGGAAACAGTGTGTCTGCTCCTTAAGAAGATGAAAACGTGGCCAGATGGCTCAGCAATGCCACTGGTGGGTATTTACCTAAAAGAAGCAAAAGCAAGGACCCGAAGAGGTATTTGCACGCCCACATCCACAGCAGCAATATTCCTAACAGCCAAAATGTGGAAGGAACCCAGGTGTCCATTAAAGGATGAACAGATGAACGCACTGTGGTCCGTCCACACAATGGAATATCACTCAGCCCGAAAAAGGAAGTTGGGACGCCTGCTACCACATGGATGAACCCAAAACATTGTCGAACAAGCCAGTCATAAAAGACAAATATTGTGTGGTCCCACTTTGTGAGGTCCCTAGGGGAGCCAGACTCACAGAGACAGAGTAGACGGTGGTGTGGGGGACTAGGGATGGGGTGGGGGTCAGTGTGTAATGGGGATGGGGTCTCAGTGTGGGGAGATGGAAATATCCCGGAGACAGACAGTGGGGGTGGTTACACACCAGTGTGAAGGTATTTAACTGAACTGCCACTAACCTTTACACTTGAAAACGGTTACGAGGGTATATTTTATGCTACCTGCACTTTACCACAATTTAAACCAATTTTTTCAGTGAAAAAAAGTGCAGATTAAAAGTAGCTCCAAGGTTGGTGAACTTAGCAGTGCAGTGATATCAGGGAGGTCCGGTTCTTTGCATTTCTCTGCTCTGCTGTCTTCAGGGAAATCCCATCTTCAGCCAGCTGCCTTCCAGGTCCCAGTCATCTACAGTGGCTTGAGGCCTTGAATGCCCAACACAATGCCTGGGAGCTGGAAAGGGGGGCTTTCCTTTCAGTGTCTCTTTTTAAGGTTGAAGAAAACCTTTCCTGGAAGCTCCATTCCCACCCCTCCCAGCAGATGGGACTGACAGCATCACCTGCCCATGACCTGTTCTATTTGTGGGCCATGGGCAAGGAGAATGACCCACTGTGATGGGCCTCAAGGAATCCCGAGTCCAGGGCACTGGGCAAGTGAAGGTGGCCCTGAGCAGCTCGGGATCCCCTAGGAAGGGGGAGGGGGGACTGGCTGCCGTAGCAGGCAACCAACACAGCTCGTGACAAAGTTTGCTGCCCATTTTTCCAATGGATCATTTGTCTTTTCTTTTTGATTTGTAGGAGCTCTTTATATATTATGGAAAGTAATCTTTTTTCTATGATAGCAGTTAACGTTTTTCCTATTCCTTTGCTTTTCTTTGAGTGGCTTATATTTATGTAAGGCCAGAATTCAGCTGGAAGTATGCTTTTTCTCCCTCTCAATTCTTGACTTCATTAATAATACAGACGCTTTTCTCTTGTCGAAAAACAAAACTGAAGGCAGCTGAAGGTGAATGAAATCATCCTTATTGGTTTGCAGGCTTTAAAGGCAAAGGATGTCTCCAACTAGAGGCAGCTGCCAGGCAGTCATCTGGGGGGCTGCAGGTATCTCAACGCTCCCGTGTCACCTGCGGACATGAGAGATTAGTGAGGTGACCGAGCCGTTGCAGGTTGCACAGGAAAAGAGCCCGCCCTGTCTGACACCCACGTGCGCCTGAGATGGTGTTTCCATGGAGGATCCACTCAGCAGGTTCAGCTGATGGGGCTCACCAGAGGTCAGAGCGGGTTCCCAGGGTGGTGATCACAAGAATGCAGAGACATCTCAAACCACAGGTGCTCCCAGGAGCCACGTGGGCCTGAGGCTGGCACTAGGGGCACAGAAAATGCCTTTACCGTGACCGCAATGCCTGACCACCCACCTTCCTGGGGCTCCCAGTGTCTGCACAGTCCTGGGAGGGGGAGAAACGTGCCCAACAGATGCACGGCAAATGAAGGGGGTGCTTCCATCTCTCATGGGTCTTACCCAGTTTGTTTAGAACTCAGGGGAGCAGGAGGGGTGCTGTTTGATGGAGATTCCCTCTGTAACCCCAGAACCCTCCCATCTGATATCTGTGGACATGCAGGCTAGAGTGAATACCGAGAGCTCATGTGTGTTGTGATTCCCATGCTCCAGATCCTGTTCTCCATGCCTTGCAGGTGTAACGACTCCATGACGTTGGAACAACCATTGACCCTATTGTACAGGTGGGGAAACCGAGGCAGGGGAGGCTAAGTAGCCGCCAGACAATGCTGCTGCTTTCACCCCAAGCCCCAGCCCTCTCTGCCTTTTTGTGCAAAGCAGAGCCCTTTTGCCAAAACCTGGGTTGGGTCCTTAGTGTCCCGCCTGGCTGTCCCTCCTGGCTGGCAGCTTATCTTCCTCACATCAGTCCCGAGCATCAGTTTCCAGAAGTGAGAATGGTGACGACCAACCTTCGAATGGGAAGGTCCCGAGAGAGGGTCTGCAGAAAGAGGAAAGAAGAGACAATGCTCACAGGAGCTCAGGTCATCTCCGAGGCTGAGAGGTGATACTCAGAGAGTCGGGGGGGGGGTGGTGAGGCATGGGCAAGCCGGGAGGAGGGGGCAGCAAGCACATCACGCAAGACACGACTGATTCCTTGTCAGGGGGTCACCTGTCCCGCCGTCGCACTGCGACCTCTCACATTCCTCTATCAGCTCTTGAACGATATCTGGTCCCAGATGCCAGGCTGGGGAGAAGGTGCTCCATCCACGCCCCACCAGCTACACTTCATTCAGGATGTCCACAAATGCCCCGAAGTCGCAGGTGGAAACAGGGTGCGTGTGTATGTGTGTGTGTGTGTGTGTGTGCACATGAGCGTGTACATTGCTCTGCAGAAGAAAGAATGTGCAGCTTTCACTGGCCTCCCAAAGGCAACCTCTGGGGGGCTAGGAGCCCCTGCCCTCGGTGATGGCCATTGCCGAGATGGGCATGGCGGGCGGTGGGATGTCTTCATCTTGAGGTCACAGAGCCGCAGGAAGGGGCCTGCGTGGGGGGGAGCAGCAGAGTGGCCCTGGAAATCCTGTGTGGTTCCAGGCCAGTCTCCTACCCCCTCTGAATCCTGCAGCCTCATCTATACAAGTGAGAGGCTCCTTCCAGGGTGGGTGTGAGGAGTAAATGAAATGATGTACTTACAGCTCCCTGCCCTGGTCTGAGGCACCTGCCTGCAGGAAAGAACACCCCTCCCCGAGCCTGTGCATCTGGTCCATGTCTTGGGTTTTCTTCTTCCTTCCCAGTCCACCCCGTCCTCTGGTTGCTATCACTGCTAGTCACACAGCCCGCGGGTGGGGGAGAAGGAAGGGGTAAATGCGTTGTTAATTGTACAATTCAAGCAGCCCCAGGTAATGTTTGGGAGAAGCAGGAATTGTTGGCTCACTCAGGTCTGTGCTTCCAAATATTCCTGATCCTTCTCCCTTCCGCTGGCCCCTCCCTGATCATGAATAATCAAGAGGCTGATCGTGGTCTAATTGCCTAATGCAGTCACTAAACGCAAACATCTGGCCCCATTAAAAGCCAAAGCAGTCCCGGGAGGCACCACGCCCAGGGAAGATATATTACCAAGAGAGGGTGGCAAGAGACACAGATTTCCTCTGCTGCCACATCCCAGCTTAAGCCAGGCATCCCCAAATGGCCCATGAGGTGAGAGCAGGGGAGCTTCAGGGCCTCAGGCCATTAATCTCACTCAGGGGCCTAATGCTGGAGCACATTTATGGCCCCATCAGTCCTTGTGCCTAGTCTCCTTGGCGTCTCCGCTTTGTTAACACTCAGCGTCCATATTTCCTGGTGACAAACTAGGTCATATCTGTGGCAAAGGGTACTCTGAAATCATACTGTGTCGTGCTTATGAAACGAAACATACATTGACCTCAGACTGAGGATCCGTTCTTTTTTTTTTTTTTTAAGATTTTATTTATTTATTTGACAGAGATAGAGACAGCCAGCGAGAGAGGGAACACAAGCAGGGGGAGTGGGAGAGGAAGAAGCAGGCTCATAGCGGAGGAGTGATGTGGGGCTTGATCCCATAACACCGGGATCACGCCCTGAGCCGAAGGCAGACGCTTAACTGCTGTGCCACCCAGGCGCCCCGGATCCATTCTTAATTCAGATGGAAAGGTCAAGCCCAGCGGAGGGGACAGTGGAAGTCCCCACCCCCTGATTTCCCAGACACACCCCGTGAGCCCACTCGGTGCCTTGCGACCGGCTGTGGCCAGTGGTCACACCTGAGCTGGCACGTGTCACCTCGGGCCAGGAGCATTTAAGAGCTGGTGCAAGAGGCATTCTCTCCCTCTTCTGTGCCGCGGAATTGGGGTGGGCGACACATGTCGGTGGTAAAGGCACACAGGAAAACAGCCTGTGTGACTGAGGCACTGAATAAAAGGCTGGTTTAAAATGTAGTGCTTTAATAGAAACTTGGAGGCACAGTAGGGCCGGCAGACCTGGTGATGACTGCCATTGGAAATAAAGTCTTTACTCACAGTTCCAGGAGGAGGGGGCACACGGGCAAGCAGCATGGCCGGTCGGGAGGCAGAGGAAGGTTGCACCGTGGGCGAGAGCCTTCTTGTGATTTCCCCGGGAAGGAGGGGCGAGGCGGGGCGAGCAGGCTCAGGACCAGCTGGTTTGAGTAAGTCCAGTGGCTCTGGGCTTAGGGGCTGTCCTGGTTGTCTGGTCCATGGGGGATTAGAGCAGGGGGACAGTGAGTGCTCAGAGCCCGAGAGCCCCGTGCAGGAGGGGTCACTGTGTGGGCTCTGGGTTGGTTGGTCTGCACTCGAGACGTGTGCTCCTGGGTGAGTGGTTTGGGATCGTCAGGAACGAGCTCGCCTTGGGACGGGCAGGCCCTCCAGGGTCAGCGAGGCCCCAGGTGTGAGAACATCAGAACCAGAAAACAAAGGAAGTGGTTGATACAAATTTGACCTCTCAGGAGGTGGCGGAACTCACTCTGGGCTTTGTGGAAGGGAAATGAAGCTTTGCTACGTGAAGCCAGAGAGACTTGGATTGATTTACTAAGGCAGCACACCGCTGTAGGAACACAAGGAAAAGCATGGGCACGTGGATGTCGAGCTGAATCTAAGCACCCATATGGCATCTGTGAAGTTCATCCTTTCATCTATCCAACCATCCATCCATATATCCACCAACGATCTCGGCACACCAGCTGTGGTTGGGCCCAGGGCACTCATGGAACTCTCAGTCTTACCAACAAGTGAGACACATCAAAGGCAGGGGTGGTCTTGGGTAAGACCGCCATGCAGAGGCCAGATCTGCAGTGGGTAAAGAGAGGAGGCAGTGGCAACTCTAGTGAAGGAATCAGGGAGGGCTCTCAGAAGAAGTGACATTTGAGTCAGGTCTTGATGGAGTTGTGTAAGAGTTCCCCGGCAGAGACAATGGTCATGGATGTTCTAGGTGGTCTAGGAGGAGCACAGATAAAGGCAGATCTAGGCTTTGAAAAGAGTACAGTGGGGCAAAAACCCCCACAAAATCCAAAGAGTGAATAGCCAAAGTTTTTAAAAATGGGCAAAGGACCTGAATGGATATTATTCCTAAGGAGACATACAAATGGCCAACAGGTGTCTGAAATGGTGCTTGCCATCACTAGTCACCAGGAAAAAACGAACCAAAACCACGATGAGAGACCACGTGTTATGGTGGCAGTTCTCAAAAAGATAAGAGGTAACAAGTACTGGGGAGGGTGTGGAGGAAAGGGAACCCTTGTGCTCTGCTGATGAAAATGTGCAGTGGCACAGTCATTATGAGAAACGATATGGAGCTTCCTCAAAAAATTAAAAGTGGAACTACCGTATAATCCAGCAATCCCCCTTCTGGGTGTGTATCCAAAAGGAAATGGAATCAGGATCTTGAAGAGATGTCTGCACCCCCACGTTCACTGCAGCCAAGATAGGGAGAAAATGCGTCCGTTGAAAGATAAATGGAAGAAGAAGATGTAACACACGCACACGTGCACACACGCAATGGATTATTATTCAGCCTTGACCAAGAACGAAATCCTGCCATTTGTAACAGCATAGATGAACCTGGAGGACGTCATGCTGAGTGACATAAGCCAGACGCAGAAAGACAAACGCTACGCGATGTCACTGATACGTGGAATGTAAAAAAGCCATAAAAATCCCCAAAGTAGGACGGTGGTTACCACGGGCTTGGGGGTGGGAGGGATGGGCAGAAGTTGGTCAAAGGGTACAAACTTTCAGGGACACGATGAATAAATTCTGGATCCTGACATCCGGCACGGGGACCGGGGACCGTAGCTCATGGCTCTGCCCTGCCTGCTGGAAAGCTGCTAAGAGAATGCATCTACGGGCTCTCACCACACAGAAGAAACGGAATCTGTGGGAGGCGACAGATGTGCCAGCCTGATTGCGCTCATCACTTCACAAGGTATACATTAAATCGTCGCGTCGTACGCTTTAAAAAATCACACCGCACAACCTAATATATTCAGTTTTTGTTTGTCATCACACCTCGACACAGCTGGAAAAGAACAACTCAGAGGGGCTGGAACAGAAACGCTTCAGGAGTGTGCTCAGAGACTTGGCGGGAAGGCCCAGTGCGTTGCATCAGAGTCTCTGTGCTTCCTGCCACGGGCCCTCAGAGCCTGGACCGTGGGCAGACCAGGAGGCCCCATCTGTGAGATGTGCGATGCTCTCCCAGCCCAGGTTGTCACAGCAGGGGACACTCCCTTAAGCGCCTCTGCTCTCAGGAAGGAAAAGGAAGTGCTTTCTTGCCCCTGGCAGCCATGGCCGGCCTCGCTGAGCAAGTGACAGGCTTTGCCTCGGAAGCTAGATTGAACCTCAGAGGTCTTTTTAACCTAGACCTTCGGCAGCTGCTCTCCACGGGTCCAGATTGGCATACATGTCAAATCGTGTGTCATTTCTATTTTAAGGGGTTAAGGATGTTCTCTTTCTAGAAGTATTTTTATTTAAAGAAGAAGGAGAAGGAGAAGAAGGAGAGAGGAAGAGGAGGAGGAGGAGGAAGAGGAGGAAGAAGAGAAGACACCTGGGTGGCTCAGTCAGTTAAACATCTGCCTTTGGCTCAGGTCATGATCCCACGGCACAGGGCAGTGTAACCAAAGGAATGAATAGCTAATGGAATTTCACTCAGCAGAAGTTTTAGGGAAGAGAAGGGAAGTCTGCATGATCCCCTCAAATCAGACTTGACCCCCCCCCCAACTCAGAAGTGTGTTGTCACTCCCCTGCCTCTGTGGTCACCCAAAACGGTTCTGGTTAGTTCTCCAGGCCAAGGTAAACAGCACAGAGCAGATAGGAGGGGCTTCCATGGAAGGCTCCCCCCACCTGGTGTCCCTTCGCATCCCTCACCATGCCCACAATCATGCAGGCAAGGAAAAGATATTCAATAAATGTTTGCTGATTGAATCTAAGTTGCGATGCTATCTACCACCCTCCAGGAAGCCAGAGCCGGGGGGCAACGAAATTCACCCCCGCACCACCCTGAAGTGCACTGATGACCGGGAGCCAGCGTTCCATGATGCCCCAGACCCGCGAGGTGCATGTTTTTCAAAGGCCACATAGACCACAGTTCACGCAGCCCCTTGGCCCCTGGGGGACTCACACTTGGTCGTGGGCTCTCCCATGTTAGCTCAGAGGGGACAGACACGGTGGTTTTCACTGCTCCGTGTCCTTGTCCTGGGCCTGACACACAGAAAGCTCTCCATCCACACTTGTGGGTGAATGAGCAAACTGTTACCAGCACAGCGAGGTGAATGGGGTGGGGCTCCTACCCCCTCCCGGTCAGGAGGCAAGGGGGACAGTGCAGCCCAGAGCTGGGCGGGGTTCCATTCCCCCATGTAAGATGCAGAGGGTCT
The DNA here is from genome assembly GCF_002007445.2 of Ailuropoda melanoleuca. Taxonomy (NCBI): domain Eukaryota; kingdom Metazoa; phylum Chordata; class Mammalia; order Carnivora; family Ursidae; genus Ailuropoda; species Ailuropoda melanoleuca. The sequence continues at coordinate 2,130,778 of NC_048227.1, forward strand.
GGGTGGCTGGGGTCAGGTGGGGGCTCGTGCAGAGGCCGGAGGGCATGCTGGAGGAGCGGTGGGAGGGCTGGGGTGGGGGCATGAGCTCCCCTCCTGGAGCTGCTTTTGCAGAGCTGTGTTTTGCCCAGTAACATCATTAAATTTCCGCAGACAACTACCACCCAGAGAACCGAAGACTTTCTCAGTTGACAACCTCTTTCTTGGATTATTAGGACCAGCCCCCAATCCTCGGGTCAAAGCCGCATGGTCTAATTTTATCAGAAGCTTCTGGCACCATTGCCAACCTACACCAGCTTGGGTGATCTCTGCTCACCCTTTCTCTCGAGCCTGCAGAGATGAAGTCAGAGGCCCCAAATGTTTTCACTGACCCAGGGCAGGGAGGTGGATCAGGAAAACATTAGCTCACAGACACCGACCCTGCTGCAGCTGATCCGACGGGCCGAGTGGTGGCACTTCCTGAGCAGTGGTGCGGGGGCGGGGGTGCAGACAGCGAGCCCCGGATCCTCAGCTTGGAGACAGCAGGGCCGGGGGCGCGGGGAGCCTTGATGCTCTGTATCTGGCTCAAAAGCTGCTGAATGCCTTCATCCTTGGCTCTGAGAGCAGCCAAGCAGCCTTCTGCGGGGAGTCTGCTTCTTATTCCACCCACCCAGACGGGAAACCTGCTCCCGGAGCCATTCTGCGCTCTGAGCCACGGCACAACGTCACTGGAAAGGTGACAGTCCCTGGAGGGGAGGACCACAGGCTCCCCCTGCCTTCCCTCCCACCCCCACATGCCCACACCCCTCACCTGCATGGTCCGGGTGGGCTCAGGGTGAGGGGCTGCGGGATTAGCAGGTGAAGACTCTCAGACTCTCAGCTCCAAGTTGAGTCTGGATGACAAATCAGAAGGGACCAGCACGTGTCGAGGCCTCAGGGTGAGAGGGGGCAAGGCAGCACTGTCTTATCTGAGGTTCCCCCCATAGCAAACCCTGCACAGAGATTCCGGGGGGTGCAGGTCAGGATGAACAGAGACACAGCAGGGGAAGGCAGCCCTCGAAGTGTGCCTTACAAAGGCAGCAACCACAGGGGCAACGGGGGTGGGACCCCATGGGGGAATTCTGGGAAATAGTGCCAAGCACCTGGCTCAGGTGATCCTGGGCATGGAGTGAGGAGGCTGGGGTATTTGTACCGCCACTCGGGTGAAAAGGTTGCCTTCGGGGGCGGGGGGGGGTAGATATTGATTCTAGGGAATTCTGGTCTGCACTTTCCAGCGGCCCTGAGGGCAGCTCTCGGACAGCAATGAGGTTCTGGCCTTTGTGTGCCTGGGACAGATGTGGGAGGCCCAGGGCCATGGTGGGGGGGGGGTGCGGAAGTTGCAGAGAGCCAGCCCAAAGCATTGCGAGAGGGTCAGCACAGTTGGGGAAGATTGTTAGCAGGCGGGGGAAGCCAGCAGGGGCCTGACCATGGAGGTGCAGACAGTATGCTAGGCCACGCAGGGCTTTGTGCTGTCTGCCTGAGGAGCAGTGGAAAAGGCTGGAAAAGTTACCCGTCTGAAGGCTCTCATTTCTGACCACAGTGCAGAGAAGGGACTGGAGGCTCCTGTTCTGAGCCTTGTGTGACCTCCGACCCTTCCCCTTCTGTGTCTCACAGCAGCTCTGGCCTTTGCCTCTGACCCTGGGGGCTAGCCAAGCAAGACATTTCTGGAAGCAAATTTGTTTGCAAAATTGTACCTACGCTTCTTTGCAATGTGCCTTTGTGACTTTGGGGTCTGCCCATCCACAGGTGGGGGCCGTTTCCCCCCCGTCCAAGCCCCAGGCTTGCTATGACCAGTGCAATGCGGTGAGCATGACACCGTGTGCTCTGAGCCAAGACCCCACAAGGGTTTGCTTGCCTTTGGTCTCTCTTTTGGAATTCTGCAGCCAGCACCACCAAGCCTGCGCTGACCCGTTGGATAACGAGTCTCAGGGATCCCTTGCTGCATCACCAAAGCTAAGCAGCGTAGAACAGCACGCGTTTAATATCTCCGGGCTCTGTGGGTCAGGAATCAGGGCTTGAGTTGCTGTCTCTCTGAAGCCCATGCTCATGGGGTCAGCTGGGGCCGAGGTCATGACGAAGTCCACCGGGGGCGGAATCCACTTCCAGGCTCCATGACGAGCTACTGGTAGGCTTCATCTCCTCTGGGGCTGCCAGCCAGAGGCAGAGCCCCCATCCTTGCCGTCCTTGCCGCATGACGTCCCCAGAGGACATTTTGCTGCATTGCCGAGTGTCAGAATGAGAAACAGAGAGAGAACTATCCAGATGGAAGTCATAGATTTTTAGGACCTCATCTCAGAAGTGACATCCTGTCACTTTTGCTGTATTTTGCTCATTAGAAGTGCGTCAAGCCCACACCCGGTACTTGTTGAGAACTACGTCCTCCCACGGAGCGTCCTTGGACCTCGCTGTCTTGCGGACCTCCCTTTGTCTGGCCCCATCACATTTGGTGCCTATGCCGCCACTTGGCATTGATCACGTCCCTCTAAGAGCACCTTACCGTATCCACACTGGTCTTGGTGGCTCCTTCCATTCCCTGAGAGATCTTTGTTACCCACCAATCCAGCTCCCCGTGCCTCGTGACGGACACAAGTTCTGGGCACTGCTTCTATTTCTGTGTCCCCGGTTCGCCCAGAATCATGCCTTCCGTTGTGCAAGAACGTCAGGAAGGACAGCTTTGAGTCCGCTTTCCACTGTTACACAGGTGTGAGCTTTTAAAAACTGGGAGATCATAGTAAATACATAGATCGAAAGAGACAGTGCAGAGGGATCCCAGATACCGCTCACCTACTTGTCCCCAACTGTATGAACTTGCATAACTATATGACAATGTCACAATTGGAAATTCACATCGATGTGACCCACCCACTTAATTCAGTTTCCACAACTTTCACACGCATCCGTTTGCGTGTTTATGTCCGTATTTCCTTCTATACAATTTTATGATGGACGGATTGTATGACCACTGCCAACCGCAATAAACACACAACAGTCCCATTGAAAGGATCCTTTGTGCTGCCTTTTCATATCCAGAGCCCCCTCTCCTTCCCACCTCCCACCCCCCAGGAACTTCGGGCCACAACTAATCTGTTCCCCATCTCTCATTTTATCATTTCAAGAAGGCTGTATCAACGGGATCATGTGCCACGTAATCTCTCGATGTTTGGCTTTTATCGCTCAGCATCACTCCCTTGAGATCCATCCAAGTTACTATATGTATTGATAATTTGTTCTTTTCTATTTTGGAGTAGTATTCCACGGTGTGAACGTACTACCGTTTGTTTAAACAGTCACACTTTGAAGGACATTTGTGTAGCCTCCGATGTGGAGCCATCATGAATAATGCTACTGAGAACATTCCTGTGCATAGAGTTCGGGGTGGAAGTAAGTTTTAACTTCTCTGGCATAAATGCCCGGGAGAGCCATTGCTGGGTTGAACAGTACACCCTGTGTGGTTTTCTGTGAAACTGTCACATGCTCTTCCAGAACGGTTCTTGCACTATCTCACCTCGACGGGATGAGTGGGTCGGTTTCTCCACGTCCCCACCAGCATCGGAAGTCATCCCTGGTTTTTGTTTGAGCCGTCTGATAGGTGTGGAGCTCGTTGTGGCTTTAATTTGGGTTTCCCGACTGCCTAGTGATGTTCTGTTTTAAATGTCACTTTTCACACATTCATTGTTAGTATGCTGAAATGTGATTGATTTTTGTGAGTTGTTGTTCTATCATGTGGTATTACTGGACTCACTTATTAGTTCTAGAAGTTTTTTGGAGGCTCCTTAGAATTCTCTACATAGATAGTTGCATCATCTCTAAATAGTTTTATTTCTTTTCTTCCAACCTATGTGTCTTTTATTTCCTTTTTTTTGCCTCATTCTACTGGCTAAAACCTCGAGGTACAAAAGATGTCCTTCTTTTGTTTCCAATCCTATGGAGAAAGCATTTAGCGTGTACGTACTTTCGTAAGTATGATGTTAGCAGAAGGTTTTTGGTAGATGCTCTTATCAAGTTGAAGAAATTTTCCCTGCAGTCCCAATTTTCTGAGAGTTTTTATAATGAATGAGTGTTGGGTTTTGCCAAATGTGCTGGGGTTTTACTTTGCATAAGTTGGTAAGATCCTATGATTTTTCTTCCTGTAAGTATGGTAGATCACATTAATTTTTGAATATGGACCCAGTCTGGCATCCCTGGAATGAATTCCACTTGGTCATGGTGTATAATTCTTTTTTATATATTATCGGATTCACCTTGCCAGAATTTGTGTTGCAGATTTTTGCATCTAAATTCATGAGAGATATTGGCTTATATACTTTCTTTCTTTCTTGACACTACCTTTTTCTGCTTTTGGTGTCAAAGTAATATTAGCCTCATAACACGAGCTGGAAGGTGTTACTTTCCCTTCTACTTTCTAGAAGACATTGTGCAACATCACTGGTTGCTGTAGGGATTCCAATAGGTACACAATTTATTATGGCTTACTTTTACCACTTGAGTAAAGTGTTAAAAACCTTACTTCTGCTTAGGTCTTTTTCACCTCCTCATTAATATATGTGTTTTGTATATATGTTAATACATATATTAATATGTGTATGCTATATATGGTAATACATATAATAGTATAAATGTATTATATACACGCACACACATACAGACAACATGTCAGCCCTATTCTTTCTTCTCCTTTTCGGACTCAGAAGATATAAATGTTAATTGTTTTCTTATTGTCTGAAGCCCTCTGAGAATCTGGGATGTTTTTTTGTTTTTTTCCCAGCTTATTTTCTCCCTGCGAGTGAGATTGGGAAGTCCTAGTGATCTGACCTCAGACTTGCTGATTCTCTTCTCTGTCACCTCCACTCTGCTACTGAGCCCATCCAGGGACGGTTCTTCTTCTTCTGGTTATTGTGTTTTTCACTTGTTAAATTTCCATTTGGTTCTCTCTCTTTTTTATATATATAACTTCTATTTCTTTACTAGTAGTTTCTATTTTTCATGTGTTTCAGAAGAATTCATAATTGCTTTTTTGAAGCATTTTTTTTATGATGGCTGCTTTTATTTTATTTTAAAGATTTTTTTTATTTATTTATTTATTTATTTATTTATTTATTTATTTATTTGACAGAGATAAAGTCAGCCAGCGAGAGAGGGAACACAAGCAGGGGGAGTGGGAGAGGAAGAAGCAGGCTCGTAGCAGAGGAGCCTGATGTGGGGCTTGATCCCACAAAGCCAGGATCACGCCCTGAGCCGAAGGCAGACGCTTAACCGCTGTGCCACCCAGGTGCCCCCATGATGGCTGCTTTTAAATTTGTGATCATTCCAATCTCTGATTCATCTCTGTTTTGGCGACTGCTGCTTGTCTTTTTTCACCCAGGTAGTGTTTTTCCTGGTTCTTGACAGAGGAGTGATTTTCTCTTCGATCCTGGGTATTTGGGGTGTGATGCTGTGAGACTCTGAGTCCTATCCCATTTTTCTCCTAGAGCAGGTATTCTCTGTGGGAAGACGTGGGGTGAGGGCCAGATGGGCTGTATCCCACTGAGCCCTGAGGATGCCATCCTGACAATCGTGGAGAGCTGACTCTCTGTCTCCTTCTGGTGGGGTAGGTGACAGTGAGCGTTCCCGTTGGCTCTGGGGACACCTTCCCAGTGAAAGTGGAGAGCCAACCTGCCCCGTGTGATTGTCTCTGAGCTCCCCTGCCAGGCTTCGTAGACACAGGGATGGGAAGAGTGGACAGCTGACTCCCACTGCTTCATTGTTGCAGGGCAGGGGCGAAGTCTTGCTGACTCCAGGGGAGGGGAGAGGGGAACTCTTCCTATGCTCCTTTGTCGTGTCATGTCCAGGAGCTTTAAGTTGTAAGAGGGAGGACCTGGGAGGAATACGGAGACTCTATTTCATCCAGAGCTCGAAGTTCAGGTTATGCCATGATCTTTCTATTCTCTGTCTATTTCTTTATCTGTAAAATGGGCATAATAATGCCCACTCCACCTGCACTACATAATAGTTTAAAGAATTAACTAAGATGCTTATGCAAATGAAAGTACCGTGGAAAATCTTACACTGGTAGAAACTTCTGTTATAATGATGGTTATTTCTGAAACTAGGGTCTGGAAAAATGTAGCTTGAAAAGAGACCGGATAAGGGGTAGGGCTCCTCCCTCTTCATCTATCAATTTAATGTTGGTGAAAACAAACTGGACAGCCAGAAGCCAGCCTTCTATTGCCTATACCTTGTTTCTTTTGAGTCCGTGGTGACCTTTCTCTTGACAAGCAATAACCCTGGAGAAAGCTAGAGGAAAAACGAAGATTAAGGTCATGGCAAGGAGAAAGCAGTAAAGTAGCCTTAAAAAGCCTAATAAACCAGGATAATTGAATGTAGCAAGGACCATGGCTGGGACAAAGAGGGGTGTCTGCAGCACCATTGCCAGGAAAACAATCATAAAAGGGAAATAATGCTGAACCCGGGAGGGAAGAAGCAGGTCATAAAGGGGACCCAGAGCAGACAGGGAGGGTCATTCAGAATGGTTAGTAGTGGCCCTGGCTTACTTAGGGGCATGGGATGGGAATACAACTCCAATTGCAATGTTGTATTATTAATCAGGATGGCCTGGGTCTCAGGGGTCATTGGCCCCCATTCCTGGGAGGCAAAGCGGTCTAAACTTCCTGCCTTGGAAACTCAGTTCTGCCCCCTTGTGTCTGTGTGATCTTGGGGAAGCTTTTTAACCCTTCCATAAAATGAAGTTGGTAAAGGTGCCAACCCCACCAGGTTGTTTGAGGGTCAAAGGTGAGAGGGTATGAATCGTCCAAACTGCCCATCGTAGGTGACCAATGTATAGGGCCATCCTTTCCTGACTCCAAGCCCGGCAGTTTGACCTCAAGGGCTAGTGACTCAGTGTTGGGAAGGGCAGGTCAAGGTGACCTTGCCAGAATTCTGTCCATCGCATTCTCCTGACTCCTCTTTCTCCCCTGTCCCAGTGGGCCTCCACTGACCTTACTGTGCCGGGGGCTCTGGAGGCCGAGTCCTTGGGGCTACCCCTAAAGAAGGGGTACTCCTAGATCAGAGTGGGGGCTGGGGCAAACCAAGAGCCAGCCCCACCTTCCACCCTCCTGCCCTATGTCTAGCAGATGCTGGGTTTGATGGAGAGCAAGACACCCCACTAAACTGTAACTCACTGTGCTGCAACGTCCAGGTGTTTTCACCAACATTAAATTGATAGATGAAGAGGGAGAAGCCCTAGCCCTTATCCTGGAACTCCCTAGGGCTCAATGTCTGTCCTGTACATGGTGGAGACCCCCACCCAGTGCTGCGTTGGACCCAGCTCCTACCAGCCCAGAAGAGCCAACTGTTAGATCTCAGGAATTTTGTAAGCCGGTTGTTAAACACAGACATTATTAAAAATTATTGTAAAAACTTTAAATAAGTGATATTGAAAACAAAGCTTATGAATATTCAAAAGTCTTCACTCCCTAATTACTGTGCTGTTATCTCCACCCTGGAGGGTGTTTTCATCCATTGCATGTTTAGTACCTACTGTATAGCAACGCGGTGGCTTGACATTGGCCATCGGCCATGGTGGGAGGACATACATCCCAGGAATCCGCAAACACAACAGATCGGAGCTGGATCCATTGCTTGGTTGATTGTTTACATTTAATACAGTGATGGAGAAGAGGTTCATAATGGAGGTTGAAGTTAAAAGTGTGCCGTGTTAAATTATAAAAAGCACGAAGAATTAAAGAAGCGCTCTTCCAGTATTTGGGGACTCCTCCCATATTCCGCGAAGAAGTCACTTAGGTCATCGATGAAGACGTGAAGTCCGGCAAACACCTTTGTTGTTTTACTTGTGTCTTAACCTAAGTGAAAACGTGAACCACGACTCCCGACGGAATTCCTCTCACGGCGCCGGTGGTTAACCGTTAACCGGAACAGCACCCTGTCTAGAACAGCGCCTTCCTGAGAGGGCGGGCCCAGTAAATACTTTCTGGGTGACTGCAGTCAGTGAAAACAAGCCACGAAGGGTGTGTGGGGCCATCTCACCCGTTTGGTGATGGCTTGGTGGTGGCCCTGTGCGTTTTCGGTGCTCTGTCCCCGTCTTTGCTCTGTGCCCTTTTGCCCGCGTTCAACTGTGCTCTGTCCCAGGCACACAAATCACCTGCGGGTCTCGTCGATGGGCAGGCTCTGACCCAACGGGCCCGTGGTGGGGACCATGCCTTGCATCCCAATGAGCTTTCAGGTGACGTCAGTGCCGGTCCTTACCACACTTTCAGCAGCAAGGTTCTAGCCACACTGGCCTCCTTCTCACGTGGGAGGGTCAGGGCCGCCACACCGTCTTTGAGCTTGCCATCTCCTTTCCCCGCAGCGCTGCCCCCCCCCCGTTCCTCCCACGACTGGCCTCCGTGTATCTTCCAGGTCTCTGCCCAAGACAGAGAACTGTCCGTAGAAAGAGAGCCCTTCCCGGGGTACTGTCTCAGTTCCCTGTACAACATCAGTGGTCATCAACCCCTCCCCCCACAATGTAAGCCCCACGGGAGCTCTCCTGACCACCCGGGGACTTCAGAACAGCAGGTGCGCTGTACCTCTTTGTGGGGCGACAGTAGTGATGTCGCCATTACTCAGGTGGTTAGGTCAGAGCACTGGAAACCTGGGGGGCACGTGGTGGGGTGGGGTTTGTCCCTCACCTGCGTGGAAGGAAGGACTTTTCTTAGGTGATGGGCAGCAGAGCCCTCTCTCATCATTTTGGCTTCTCTACCATCATGACCCCCAGCAAGAAGTGCAAGCTCCAGCCCCAGCAGTCTCCCTGTTCCCTTCGCCCCGGACAGATCTCCCTGGTGTGCAGGGATGGTGGTGTGACTGGCCCCAGCCGAGGCTCTGAGTAAGGGCTGGCTGGCTGCCGCTTTCCTAACAGCTTCAGTGGAGTTTTGCACAAACATGGGGCATGGGGACGACATGCAGGTAGCACTGGCGGTACATTCTGGCCAGCCCGGCGCCCCTGGCACACATCTCGATTGCGGAGGCTCTCTGGAGCTAAGCTGGGCTGTGGATTGTGTTGCTTTCCAGGGCTGGCTCTGCCAAGAGATGCCTGGAGCCCTTCAGTTTTGGGAGGGGGGAGATGACGTCTCCAGAGTGTCTGGAAGTTACTGCCCTTGTGACTACTCTTTTTTTTTAAATTTTTTTAAATTCAATTAATTAACATATAGTGTATTATTAGTTTCCGAGGTAGAGGTCAGTGATTCATCAGTTGCATATAATACCCAGAGCTCTTTACATCACATGCCCCCCTTACCATCCATCCCCCAGTTACTCCATCCCCCCACCCTCTCCCCTCCAGCAACCCTCAGTTTGTTTCCTATGTTTAAGAGTCTCTTATGCTTTGTCTCCCTCTCCGATTTCATCCTGTTTTATTTTTTCCTCTCTTCCCCCATGATCCTGTGTTTTGTTTCTTAAATTCCACATATAAGTGAAATCATAGGATAATTATCTTTCTCTGATTGACTTATTTCACTTAGCATAATACCCTCTAGTTCCAACCACGTCATTTACAAAATGGCAAGGATTCATTTTCTGTTGGCTGAGGAATATTCCATCATACATATATATATACCCTCTTGTGACTACTCTTAGCATTAAATCAACACGTGGAGTGGCTTTTGTTATTTTTACCCTCTACGCCCAGAGATTTGATGACATCAGCACATACCATACGCTGAGTAGGACACGCTCATCGTGTGCCAGGCATCCATTTCAGTCCGTTTAATCCCCCCGACAGTCCCATAGAACAGAATCTCATCCTGTCACCGTTTGGAGACGAGGCACTTTGAAGCTCAGAGACTGAAAGCCGGTTGCCCCAGGTTAAACAGCAAATGGGGAGAGTCGTGATCCAGAAGACCAGAAACTCAGCTACCTAGACGAGAGGTGATCACACGTCGTCTGTTAGGGACCAGATCGTACATAGTTCAGGCTTTGTGCGCCAGACGGGCTCTGTGCAACCCGTCACCTCTGCCCCTGAAACGTGGGAGCAACAAGGACAATCTGTAAACAATGGAGCATCGTGGCGTTCTGATAAAACTTTATTCGGGAAAGCAGTACTCAGCTCCCCTTCAGCAGACACGCGGCCAGTGTGGCCAGTGTTCAAGAGAAGCCACAGGTGTGGAAGTGAGGTGTGTGTGTGTGTGCGTGCACGCATGATATCTCCTCTTTAAATGTTGGCTCCGATTATTAAAATAAAATCAAAAGTCCCGAGCAGACCGAGTAGAAAGTGTTCAAGGAGAGACTCTGGCCCACAGGCTGCCGGCTTACGACCTCTCTGCTCTGGAAACCTACCAAACAACACGGCCTTTATTAAGTAATAATTCATCTGTTTGCCCATATTTTATTTATCAAAGACCTCAGGAACCGTCCAGCCGCACTTCTTATCAGCAGGAACTGACCAGCGGACAGGTGTTACCTCCCAGGGGTGGACAATAAATCCTGGCGAACCAGGAAACCCTGACATTTTAATTAGCTGGAACATTCTTATCAGCAGTGAATCCCAACCACGCCATTTCACAATGTTTGTGAACCCCTAATTGGGAATCTCTGATTTGGTGCCTCGAGGGCCCCTCACACACACACACGGGCACATCCTCATTATTTTACCGCGGCGGCTGCCTTTGTATTATTCAATAGACCCCACCAACACCGAGAGCAGTTCTCGCACAGTTGCTCTCACTGGAGCATCTTGAAGTTGCAGAAACTAAAAGTAAAAAGGGGGTTCCGTTTGCCACAGCACCAGCAAAAAATACAGAATTTTTTTTTTTTTAACACAGAACAAATACTTACTCCCGACCAAGCAAGGCAGTGGACAGAAGATGTCCTCCTCTTGGTCTCTTGGAGAAACCGGAATACAGCGGGGACAGGACTTTGTTACCCTCAAGCACCATGTAACCTCCTGAAAGGCCCCTGCTTACCTGCCGTCTCCATGGAGACTTGGTGGAGGGGAGGCCGAGTGGAAGGGGAGGAGTCCCTGTTTCTTATGGATTTAGAAAACCCAAGCCTTCTAGAGAACCACAACGTTGGGGAGATCCCACGCAAGGATTCCCCCCGTCAAATAAAAGCAAATCCAGATTTAGGAAGGAGGGACCTCATTCGAAAGGGTTGTTAGGGGAAGGAGGGGGGCAGGGCACGTGGCAATGTGGGGAGAGCTCAGGTCTTGGCTCTGCAAGCATCGTGGGATTAGGCAAAAGGGTTTTCTTTCATGCGGAGGAGTGAGCAAGGCTAGGAAGAGCAGGTGTAGGCTGAAGAGGACCGGGGTGTGGTCAGAGAACTTCTCACCAAGGACAGGCCTGTTTTAGGGGGACTGGCTGCCGGCAATCCCTGAGGGTGGGCCAAAGGTCAGGCACCCGCAGAGCGGAGAGGTTTAACCCAAGTTTGGTTAACCAGCGTTTGTTGCGGTTAACCAGAGTTTTCTGCGGTTGACCAGCAAGGACTAACCATTTGTGAAGTGAGGGATGGGAATGTGGGGGTCTGTGTCTGGCCTTGGGGGAGATAAATAAGGCAACAGCATCCTTGAGTCTTATCTGGGTCACGTGGGGAAGGGTGTTTGTTCCCAATAAGCTGTTTCCGGAACACAGAAGGGTGAGGGACTTCCTAACCATGCTCTTTTCCAGGAGCGCAGGGCTGAGGCAAAATTCAAGGCTGTCACCCCCGCAGGGGTCACCTACGATAGTCTATGGCTTACCGATATCTTTAGAATTCTACCACCTTTGCCTAGAGTCATCTAATGAATTTTCTGGGCCTCTCTCTTCTGGAACTTTCCCTTCCATCTCCCCCAAAGGAGCTGGTCCCTCAAATTCTGGAAGGGTCTGTGGTAGGAAGCCAGGCTGAGGCTGAGCAAAGAGGCTTATCTCAGGTTTCCCTGGAATCTGAAGGAGGCCCTTCCCAAAGTCCACCCATCCCTGACCCCATGTCAGGCTCTGCCGTAAGGGGATTCCAGGAATATCCTGGACCCCAGGCCTCCACCCCTTTCCTAATCCCTTTTCACCCCTAATCCCCAGCCAGCTTGTTCCCCAACTGCAGACTCAGACTCTACCTACCAGGTTCTGTTGCAAAACCCGAGAGCTTTTCGATATCCTAATCTGTCTGTAAAAATATTGCCAAGAGCTGGGTTGCCGCAGATACGGAAAGTTCAAACCTATTTCCATATGACAATAAAAATAACATTTATTGGCATCGTTATTAGAAGCACTAACAGTGCCGTGGGTGTGGCTGCGTGCCAGGCACGGCGGGAAGCAGTTGTCACTGTGAGGGGATCCCTCGGATGCCACCACAGCCCCGTGGAGCTAGACTTATTCCCATCATACAGATGACGACAGGACTGAGGTTCAGAGGGGCTGTTACTAGTCGAGGAGCTGGGATCTCAACCCCCTGGGGGGGGGCGGCCCCAGGGCAGGACTTCCACAACCAACTCCACGGCTCCTGGGGCTGCAAGGCAGGGCCATTCTGATTCCCAGAAATGATTATCTTCTACTTGTTGGCAGGTGGCGTGGACGCAGGACACCTGCCGGGAAGTCAGTGACCGTTTTTGCTGCAGAGGCAAGTGGGTATGTCTGTTTTAGGGAAAACTGGCTGCGGACCGAGGCATCTGGTTACCCCAATGCACTGTTTCTAGCCCCATGCTGGGAACCGAGGTGCTTTTCCTTTTAAGAGGCTCTCAGAGTAAATGAACTTGAGATTTCATTAAGATAGCTATTGTGTGAGAAAACTGGGTAATCTGGCTGAACAGATTTCGGTTTTGTTTTTTAAAAGAAGTGCCTATTTTAGAATAAGATTAGTATTGGTTACTCCATCTGTGCAGCCAACTCACCTCTCTCCTAAACTTGGGGGCGGGGGAGGAGGGAGGGGTTGAGAAGGGGAGGCAGGCGGCTGAGATTTGGGAGTCCAGCCTGGAGATGGAGCAGGGCCCGCGTGCTAACAGCAACGCTAGCAGGGTGCCTGCCTATTGATGATGGAGTCCTACTATGCACTGGATGGAGTCCTACTACGCACCGGCCGCATACATCACCTCTCGTTCTTACGATGACCCTGGAGCCAGAGCTTGGCAGAGGCCCCTCCCCGCCCCCTGCCCTGAAAGTGGTTTAAATCTCCGTTCCACCACCTAACAAGCTGCGTGGCCTTCAGCGGCTGCAGTCCCCTGTGGGAGTGTTGGTGTCCTCAGATAAAGGCAAGCGTCCTAACGGATCTGCCCAACGGGCTCGGTGAGGAGGAATGAAATCATGCACATAAACACATCCCGCATATAAAGTGATGACTAAGTAAATATTCTTTTTAAAGGAGGCATAATTATCCTCCCTGTACACAGAGGAAACGAGACGGAAGGACCAGACCCACATCATAAGGCTGGTGAGCAATGGACACGGAGTCGGAAGATCCAGATCCAAATTCCAGCAGGCAGTCAGCAATGAACAAGGGGGAGGTGGTATTATGCTAATGGTGAGTATAGTTACTGCTACAGGCTGGTAGCTTGGGGTCCGGGACCTGGGCTGACCCCCCAGGTGTGACCGGCCCCGTGGGGGGATCCCCGTGCTGCCAGCAGTAACAACAGCTAATGAGGACGGGGCTTGCAAAAGGGTTATCGAGAACAGCCTTGGCCTTGCTGGCGAAGCTGAAGGGAGGCTAAAAGCTCTTCTAAGCCCTGAGAATTCCTCTTTAGAGGTGACACGGCCACCTCTGCCTGAAATTTAAAAACCCCGCACACTTACTCAGGGAAACAGATCAGGAATTTAAAGGTTCTTTTTCCATGGATGCTGTGGGGCCACTTCTCTGGATAATGATTACAAGGATTACAGAGAGGCAGCGGGGAGCAGTGGCTGCGAGCAAAACTGGCGAGTCAGCCCCTGTGGTGGGCTCGCTGTGCAACTTTGAGCATGTACCTTAACCTCTCTGAGCACTGCTCTAGTCCTTCTATAACACGGAGGGAGTAATAACCTACCACAAAGAACTGGGGTGAGAATGGAATGAGAGCCTTGTAAGGTGCCCGGCACCTAATAAAACTCATGAGAGAATGTAGCCATTATTTGGAAAGATGAGTCCCTCTTGGGGGTCACATTTGTCAGAGACGGGTGGACTGATTTTGAGGCACTAAAAATCATTCTGTTTTGTCTTCACGCACAGCGAGGTGGCAACCTCGATCCCACTCCTGACCTCTCGGAAGGAAGGAAGTGAGTGAAGACGTGGCAGATCCCACCACCCCGCCCTTGCCCCCCACTCTTTACCTGCCCCGGGGACACACCAGACCCTTCCCTTCAGTGTGCCTGAGTTCCACTCTGTCCTGGGGAGGAAGCCACGTTCTTAGCCATGACATTGGCCTTTTTCCTTTTTGCTCCAAAAAAAAAAAATGTTGAGAAATGTTCCCTTCTTGCCATCCTGCACCATCTCCTCTTTCCCTCCCTCAATTTCTTAGGAATGAAATCACCCAAGATATAAATAAAATGTTCTAAATAAAGCTCCCCTCAACTACAGCATAAGACATAGCTGCCTATGTCTGTGACTGTCAGCCAAAATAAATTAACCTCCAATGGAAGTCATTTTCATGTAATTAATTATTCTTGTATCAGCTGAAAGAGACAGGTGCACCATTGGCGGGCCTTGCCCGAATTTCTCAATGAACGTCTTAAGAAGGCTACACTTAAAACACGCCAATGACTAGTGCACAGATACCACTTTTGTCCTGATACTGTTTCTTGACTTAGAACCTTTATTTCTCAATTACGGCAAACTGAAAACAAAAGGACTCACATGAAAGGCATCGTGTGACGTGCTAATTAAGCAGCAAGAATGCAGCCTAGGGTGTCAGCTGATGTTTTCTTTCTCCAGCTCGAGAAAGGGGTTCAGGTTTCTTAGGGATTTATAGCAAAACAACCTGTGATGTGGTAAGTCTGCTATTAGCAAGAGTTCTTTCTGTGTCTTGGAGGTCAAAGCCCTGGCATGTTAAAATATTTGTACAGGATGAGGAAATAGGATGAATGAGGAGAGATGGCCAGGTGAATGTGCAACTTGTTGAATGAAATCATCCGAATAAGGGCTATTAGGGCGTTGGAGTCTTTAGTGGAGTGCCTTAGGCTCTTTCCTTAGCTTTCTTTTGAAACCATCAGAGGGGGACATGATATGAATCTGGGGAAACAGTGACTATACCGCGTGGCAGAATCAGACCAACCAACCCCAACAGGACTGGAAATGAGGGGCTGGTTGAACAAGTTGTTTCCCAAAACAAATGTAAATTCTTGTACTGGGGGTTAGAAAAAATACAGGGTACAAAGAATTAACCTGAAAGCGACCTTATAATCATAGCCCTTTCTGAGGTATCTGGTTTTAAGTGGGCCTCTTATTCATGAGAGCAAATAACTGTATTTTAAATGCGGTTAGATATTTAATAGGTGAGCTTAACCCGATCACATTTATTGTGATGTCTGACGTACTGGGGTTTAATTCTGTCATCTCATTTTGTATTTTTCTATTTACCATATCTCCTCCCTCCCCTTACTTTTTTTTATGCCTTGATAAAGTTTCCTCCTTTCCTTTTCTTCTATTGTGTTGGAAATGATAGCTTATGCTTCTGTTTTTTTTTCTTTGCTACCCATACATTTTTTGAACAAATATACTTTATATTGTTCTCAAAGCCCAAAATTACATAGTGTCTCTGCTCTTCCCTCAAGCAAGAAAAGAGCCTCTTCCATCCCATTTTCCATGTTACTGCCCTATCGAAGAGCACATCTATCTTTTGTAAACACAAAAATCGTTTTTTGCTACATTCAGTGGTTATTAAGTTTGATCAAATTACTTAATGATGTCTTTATTCATTCTTGCTGCTTGTGTCCCACTCCTTCACCAGGGTGAACTTTTCTTTTTGCTGAAGTGCATCCAT
Source organism: Ailuropoda melanoleuca (assembly GCF_002007445.2). Classification (NCBI taxonomy): domain Eukaryota; kingdom Metazoa; phylum Chordata; class Mammalia; order Carnivora; family Ursidae; genus Ailuropoda; species Ailuropoda melanoleuca. The sequence goes on from NC_048227.1 coordinate 2,146,676, forward strand.
TAGTAGCTTTCTTGTGGAAGGACGGGGCCATCTGGGCAAGTAAAGTCTTTCCATCTTTTTGTGCATGGAAATATCTTTACTTTGTTCTCATTCTTGAGTGACAGCTTCCCTGGGTATATAATTCTAGACTGACTGTGAATCTTCTTCAGCTGTTTTATGTTCGAGGGCATCTAATGCCACTGATGAGATGTCTGGGTTTTCTTTGCTTTATGGGGAAATCAACGTCTTCTCTCCAGTAGTTATGAATCTCTTCTGTTTATCTCTAAAACTCTGCAGTCACTAAAATTGGCTGTGTGTCACTTTACTTGTGTTTACCCTACTTAGCACAAGATGTGAAATTTCTAAGGATCCAATATCTTCCCACAAAAACAAACTTCAGCAAATAGAAAAGACACCTCTTATTCCTGAACAAGATGGTTTAACATCACTACGGTGTCAAAGTCTCCATAAAAATGCCAAGTTTTTCCCCCCTCACCCCCACCCCAGAGCCAGACAAGATGATTTGAATGTTCAGATGGAAAGATAGACATGCAAAATTAGGGAAACCACACAAAAGGGAAATAAAGGCTAACTACTGTAAACATATTATACAACTTCTTTAAGTAAGAATGTGGTACTAGGGCATAAGTAGACAGAAAGATCTACACAGAAGCCAGAAACACAACTGAGAACATAAGAAAGCTTAGTATGTGTTCAATGTGATGTCTCAAATCATTGGGGGGGAAAGACAGACTTTTTAATGAGTGGTTTTGTAGTAGGTATTTATACTTGGACAAAATTGAATTCGTTCCTCATACCGTAAACTAGAATAAATTCAAAATGGATTAGAAAGCTAATGGAAAGTGTTTTTAAAAAATTATGGATGAATTCCTTTTACGACATGGATGTGGAGAAATCTTTTCCAAATATGAAAAATCCAGATGCAATCAATAAAAAGACTGATTATTTGATTGTATAAAAATATACCCTTTATGATTAAAAAATCAATGTAAGCAAAGTAAAATGAGAAACCACAGAATGTTAGTATGACCTATATTATAGACAAATATATGTCCCTAATAATATAAATCCTAATATATGTTGTAATAATATCCCTAATGTATAAAATCCTTTTAAAAGGAAGGGGTAAAAGACCACAAACTTGATTGAAAACCAAGGAAAAGACATAACCACATAGTTCATAAATTTCAATGTACAAATAGCCCTTTTAGACATATGAAAAGAGATTCAATTGTATTCTGAACAAGAGGAGTAGAAATTAAAATGGCACCCAGGTACCATCTCTTACCTTTCATTCTGGCAGAAATTCTAGACCTGAACAACAGTCTTTTGAAGACACAGTGGGATGCAAAATGGCTAGCCCCTCCAAAAGGGAATGTGGCGATATCCAACCGACCACAAAGCCCTTACCCTTCGATGCTCTGATCCCACTCCCAGGGACTTACCCTGAAGACACACTTCTGCAAACATGAAATAGCATATGAACAGGCTGGCTATTGCAGCCTTGTGTCTCAGAGCAAAATATTGGAAACAACCTAAATACCATTCCTAGGAGATTCATCACAAAAACTGCGGTACATCGATGCCATCAATTGCTGTGCAGTTGGGAAAACAATGAGGAAGACACTTAAGAATTGATAGGTTTCCAGGATGTGTTGTGAAGTGAAAAGAGCAAATTGCAAAAGAGTATGGGAATATGTTAAGGGTGGTGTATGTGTGTGTGTGTGTGTGTGTAATTTTTTTTTTCTGGAAAGAAGCCCAGGAAAGATAAACAAGAGCTTCTTCTAACATTTCTTACAAGGTAGGTCTACCGGAGACAAATTCCTCACTTTTCGTTTGAAAACATATTTCTTCCTAGCTTTTGAAGGATAACTTTGCTGGTTCAGATTTCTAGGCTGGAGGTCTTTTCTTTTTATGACACATTAAATATCCCCCTCCATACTCTTCTTTCTTGCGTGGTTTGTGAAGAGAACTCTGATGTAATTCTAATCCTCGTTCTCTGTACACAAGGTGTTTCCTTCCTCTGGCTTCTCTCAAGATTTTCTGTTTGTCTTTGATTTTCTGCACTTTGAGCGTGATATGCCCAGGTGTAGATTTTTTGGTATTTATCCTCCCTGATGTTTTCTGAGCTTCCTGTAAGTGTTGTTTGGTGTCTGTTGTTAATTGTTCAAAACCCTCGGTCATTATTATTTCAAGTCTTTCTTCTGCTCCTTTCTCTGTTTCTTCTCTTTCTGGCATCCCCATTACACACACTGTGTACATTTTGTAATTGTCCCATCATTTTCAGTATTGTGTCCCCCTCCCCACTGCCTTTTTCCCCATTTTTCTTTCTATTTGCATTTCAGTTTGGGAAATTTCTACTGACATTTTTCAAGCTCACTGTTTCTTTCCTCGACCATTGCCCAATCTCCTAGTTTGCCCATCAAAAACATTGTTCATTTCCGTCACAGAGTTTTTGATTTTTAGCATTTCCTTCTGATTCTCTATTCGCATTTCCATCTCTATGCTTACCCATCTGTTCTTGCACCTTGCCCACTTTTTCCATTAGATCCCTTAGCATATGAATCATAGTTGTTTTAAATTCCCAGCCTGATAATGTCAACATCTGTGTCATACCCAAAGTCTGGTTCTAGTGCTCGGTTTGTGTCTTCAGATTCTGTTTCCTCTTGTTTTTTAGCGTGCCTGTAATATTTGTTGAAAGTCAGACATGATGTGTCGGGTAACAGGAACTGAAGTAAGGAAGCCTCAGTCTAGCTCTCTGGGATTCTTACATTGGTGGCCTGTGGTTCTTGTCCCTTGGGGACGTTCACAGGATGTGATCTGACAGCAGATCTGTAGGTGCCTCTGCTCATTCCTGCCCCCTCAGGCAATCACCTTGGGCCATTGTTGGCAACGTTTCAGCCCCCATTCGTGAGTAGAAAAGTCCTCTCCAGATGAACAATCCTCAGATACATGGAGTCAATTCTCTGTTTGCTTTACCTTGCAAGATTTAACTCCCAAAGAATCTGGGTGTTTTTCAAGGGCAGTTAAGTCGTAAAACAACTTTTTATACTTTTTCCATGATTTCTGTGATTTCGGAGATGGAAGGAGGGAAGCATTTTGTGAACTCATGCTGTCATTTTTATGGAAAGAAACCTCCTCTTCCCGCCTATGGCTTTGAAAAAGAAACTCTGTTTCATAGAGCATGGATTGCCCTGGCGTTTCGATTGCTGTCTTAATTAGCTTGTAGACAGGCATTTGCTTGACTTGCTTGGATAATGATAACAATCCTTTTGGAAGATTATTGACTGATACTTTAGATTGTTCAATCAAAAACCTTAAATTGCAAAATTACATATTTCAGACATGTATTAACTTCAGTAACAAAAGTAAAGAGGCCACATAGAATCTTTGAACATCATTGAACTTCCTGCTCTGATGCACAATTATAGTATTTTTGTGAAATTACAAAGAAAGTAAGAGGACGCGATCTTTCCTCTCTTAAAGGCAATTGCTTTCTTTTTTCTTTTTTTTTTTCCAGCACAAACTCAGGCATATAATCCGTGAGGCCAAGCAGGGTTTCTACTACCTGCTCTTCCCAATTGTTGTTCACATTCAGTGCAGGTGATCAGCCAAGATGCGTTTGGGCGAAAATAGCAATTTTGCCCACCCCAATCCTCCTTCTTTTCTGTCCCCCATCACCACTCCGATTTGGCCGTAATTGTACCGTTCCCATAACAACAGCCAAATAGCTGGATCTTTGCAGAGGGCTTATAACAGGGTTGTCCACAAAGCTGCTGGCAATGCCGTGCAGACTCTTCTTATCAGCATCTCACAAAAGAGACAGCTATCACGGTGAACGTTCTTGGCAGCTCCAGACCTAACTTGCTAACTTGCTCCTGATTACCGCCTCGGCGTTCCCAAACTGAGGCCTGTATTTCTCTTACAGTCCTCACATACACTCAGCCTTCCGATTGTCATTCCCTTGGGGCCTGCCTCGGACATTAAAAAAGGCACACGCAGAGAGAAAAACACAACGAAACCCCTTCTCAGCATATATTCCTCCAAATTGCAGCAAAAATCAAAGAATAACGTTCTCGAGATCTCGGGGCTGTTCTTGAGATTACATGGTAGCACAATGCCAGCGCCGAGAATCAAAACACCTTTACAGGGATCTCTCTCTTGCTCTCTCTCTCTCTTTATGTGTATTTATATATATATATATGTATGTATATATATATGTGTGTATATATGTGTGTATATATGTATGTATGTATATATGTGTGGTGTGTGTCTATGTATGTATGTACGTATTTTTTTCCTCTTTGTTGAGCCACTGTGTGATTTTCAGGGAGCAATTTGTTGATCAGGATACAAGAGCTGGCTGGATGAGAAGTTCCTTTGTTATGGACTGCAAGGTATGTCAAGCTAAGTTAGATGAGTTCTTCCCAACAGCTATTTTGATCTCTCAGTAATGAATGAGACAGCTGCTGCGGGTCACCCTGGCTCTGAATCCCATTTTCTGTCTGAACTGAGAACTGGTACTTTGCAAGCTGACAGTTCCTAGACCCTTCCTTTGTGAGTGTGCTGCTAACACGCAGAGTGACTTGGGTCAAAATCTAGGGTGTAGGGAGGACAAGAGGAAAGGACAGTGGAAATAAGAGGTTGTGATTCGTGTTCACCTGTGAACCCAGACTCGGGGTTTGTTCCAGAGGCTGTAGCTGCAGGTGTGAAAGCCACTGGAGAAAACTGTAAGCAGAGCCCAGGGGCTCCCTCCATCAGAAAGAGATCATGGGTCACCTTCTCTGGTGTCCCTGGGAGCTGGAGTGGCCTGGGCTGTGGGGCAACTTGATACCAGGCAGCCAGAGACCTCCAGGCTTCACGCTGGACCCATCAGAAATGGGTTTCAAATGCATCACTTGGGATGAAATTTTCGTTTTTACCCTGTCCGGGGACAATGCCAATATTTTGCATTTACAAGAACTATTGTCTAATTTTCAAAGCAGTTTCTCATGTTTTACTAATGATTTGATTGATCCCAAGCGCCTTGAAATATGCTCTGATGTTTGACTTTGTAAAGTGTGGATCACAGACCAGCAGCATCACATCCCCTGGAGCTTGTGAGGAATGTACACTCCTGATCCCNATTTCTCGTGTTTTACTAATGATTTGATTGATCCCAAGCGCCTTGAAATATGCTCTGATGTTTGACTTTATGTAAAGTGTGGATCACAGACCAGCAGCATCACATCCCCTGGAGCTTGTGAGGAATGTACACTCCTGATCCCACCCCAGATGTCTCGAAGCTTTTAACAAGACACTCAGGTGGTTCAGTGCACATGAGGGGTTGGGAAACACTGTTCCGGGCTCATCTTCTGCAAGTCTGTTCAGATTGCTCTCGTATTTGTATTTCCTTGGGAAGGATGAATTTGTCATTTTTTAAAGATTTATTTATTTATTCGAGAGAGAAAGAGAGAGAGACATGGGGGAGGGGCAGAGAGAGAGGGCGAGAGAGAATCTCCAGCAGACTCCCCGCTGAGCGTGAAGCCCAACACAGGGCACGATCTCATGATGCCAAGATCATGACCTGAGCCGAAATCAAGAGTCAGACACTTAATTTCAGACCCTGACTGAGCCACCCAGGCACCCCTGTTTGTCATTTTTTATAAGATAGACTTTGGAATTTTAGCTTGAAAGCTCATCTTGAGTAAGTGTGTGTACAGGTATGTATGTGCACACATGTGTGAGTGTGTATGTGCCAGTGTGTTTCTCCCTTGAGGCCCCAGTGAGCCCAGCTGGGAAGAATATGAGATTCAGCGGAATATGCCTGAATGGGGCTCATGACTCCAGAACAGACCAGCTGTGGGGCCCTGGACATACTACCTCACCCAGTTCTTATGAGGATAAAAAGAATATACATAAAGCCCATAGCCCAGTGCCTGGTACATAGTGGGTGTTTAATAAATCGTCGTATTGTTATCACTGTCTTCAGTTTCATGGAGATGTAGCCTAATACAATAAAGTACACAAAGTTCAAGTTTCGGGCTTGGCGAATGTTTGCACGTGTATCACCTGTGTGACCCCTGCCCTGATCAAGGTACAGAATATCTCCAGCCCACCAGAAAGTTCCCTTACGTCCTTGTCATTTCAGAGAAATAGAAGATTCAGGCTTTGCCCTTCGGAAGCTTTACCATCTCTCTGGGACAAGAAATTTTAACGATGTGAAATTGTTAGCCATCATTAGCAGCTGTATATCCGATACCGTGTTTGGGGCTAGTGCCTTAGTCCGTTTGGGCTGCGACAGCAAAAACATCATAGACTGGGCATCTTACACAACAAACATTTATTTCTCACAGTTCTGAGGCTAGGAGGTCCAAGATCAGGGCACTGGCACATTCCGTGTGTGATGAGAGCCTGCTTCCTGGTTCACAGATGTCCATCTGGCCGTGTCCTCACATGGTGGAAGGGGGAAAGGAGCATGTTGGGGCCTCTTTTGTAAAGGCATGAATCCTACATCATCCCACAAATGTGCTCCCTCCTAATACAATAACATTGGGAGCTAGGATTTCAACCTACGAATTTGGGGTGTAAGGATATCAACATTCAGTTCATTGCCTCTGGGGACTTATAATAAAGAAAATGGGGTTATGAGAACACAGAACTTTGGAAGATTTGAGAAAGGCTGTATAGGGTGAGAAACTCTGAATTACCTCCCTGTCAAGGTGAGACAGAAATTCTTCCCCTTCTCAGGTGAGGATCCCGAGTGTTAAGTTAGTGAAAGACCTGAGATTAGATTTTTATCTTGTGGAGTTCTTGTTCCCCATCTTTATTATCTATCTGATTTAGGGTTAGATTGTCTCTAGGCGTGGGGGACAGTTCCAATATTCATGACTGCTATTGGAAAGTTCTTTATAGGATTGTCATGAATTTGAGAGAGAGGTAGCTTCACAAATGAGTTCTGGGAAGGAGGGTGTGACACTGGGCATGCTTCTCAAAGGATGAGGGAAAAAAGGAGACATGGGATGGGACAGTCCTGGTTCCATCATGCCCGATCCTGGTGGAAACCCTGCTTTAGATCTCTATGTATATACAAGCTATGGAACACAATATATTTAGACAATTTGAATCCTGGGTCACCCTTAGATGGGACTTGAGTCTTGTAGGTTTGTTAAGCCCAAAAGCAGCATGTGCTGATGAGATAGCGTGCCAGCCTTTCAGCATGGCCAACTCCTGACAAAGAGATGATGGCTCAGCTTATGGGAGGATTAGTACAACTTGCCCATGCCCTTCTGGTACAGTGTTGCTATTCCTGAGTTGGNCAGCATGTGCTGATGAGATAGCGTGCCAGCCTTTCAGCATGGCCAACTCCTGACAAAGAGATGAGGCTCAGCTTATGGGAGGATTAGTACAACTTGCCCATGCCCTTCTGGTACAGTGTTGCTATTCCTGAGTTGGGCCAGTCAGAGATGCACAAACTATGAGAACAGAGACATCTGTCTGGAGGTGGGGGAGGAACCACCTGTTGCCCCAAGCTTCTCAAAGCCAACCAAGTCTGCTGCCCTACTGACAAGATGCAGCCTGAGGAAATGGCAGCCAATGTTTAACAAAACATGTGGGTTGAGAAAATATTGCAAAAACAAAAAATGGAAAGGAGTGCGTTGGAGCAAAGGAAGCAAAGGAGAACCTGATGTGAGATGAATCTAGAGAGGTAGATAGGTCTTATGCCTCACGATAAATAATTTTGTTATTATCTTAAGAATGCTGGGAATCCATTGGAGGGTTATAAGCAGGCTCTGTGACATGACCAGACTTTGAAATGTTCACTCTGCAGTGGGACAACTGGACTGAGAGAAGTCAGGATGGGTCAGCTAAATAGTCAGGAGGCTACTGCAGTGAAATGGAGGAGGCTTGGATGAATATCATGGTGGTGGTAGTAATGGTGGGGATGCTGGTGGTGGTGATGGTGACAATGATGGTGATGGTGGAGGTGGTACTGATGGTGACAGTGGTGGTGATGATAATTGTAGTGTGGTGATGATAATGATCATGGTGGTAACAGTGGTGGTTGTGATGGTGTTGATGGTGGTGGTGATGGTGGTGGTAATGGTGTTGAGGGTGGTGGTGACGGTGGTGGTGATGGTGGTGGTATTAGTGTCGATGGTGGTGGAGATGGAGATGATGGTGGTGGTGGTGGTACTGATGGTGACAATGATGGTGATGTGGCAATGATGGTAATAATAACAATCATGGTGGTGGTGGTGGTGGTAGTACGGATGGTGATGATGGAGATGATTATGGTGGTGGTGGTGGTGGTGAAGAGGATGATGGTGGAAATGGAGAGAAGTAGAAATCTGCACAATATTTAGAGAGCAAAATGGACCAAATTTAGTGCTTCTTGGAAATCCCTTAGAATTGGAGGATGAGGAAAAAGTCGAAATCAAATTTATTTTGCAAAGAGTCTAGGAATTACTTCACGTTGCTCTTTGCTTAGTTGCACATGCACATTTGTTAACTTCCTTCCTATAGTGCGGTTGAACAACGGCCTCAAATGGTAACGGTCTCCAAAGCAACCCCACCGGGCATGTGTTTGTGATGGCCGTGGTGGACTTGAGGCAGCTGCGTGTTTTGACAGTCCTTTTATCAGGAGGCGGGGCTTGTTTCCCTTCCCGGGATCTGGGCTGTCCTAGCACTGTTTTGGCAAGATTGTGGGAGAAGTCATGTGCATCGCCTCCCCCCACAGCATCTTGTCTCTGAACCCAAGGAATCAAGACTCTGGTAATGGATGCTTCACCCGGCGGCCTGGTCCCGGAGGGGTACCATGATGCATTGCCTATTTAAATTAGAGGGGATTTAAATTACTCACTTTGAACAGTCCTCCCCATGGAAGAGATGAAATCGCAACTAACAAAGAGATGCATGAGAAGTAAGGGGCAAGAATCTGCCAAGCACTATTCCTCATCCAACCTCAGCTTCTTGGGACAATGGCTCCTAAGTGACTGCTCGGTTCGTGGAAGCACACGCAATTTTAGGAGGGTGTAAAATGAGGAAAATAAATCGATGATTTCACATGGTAACTCTTAAAAATCTATATGGTCCAGTTAGGTTATTTTTATTAACATTTTCATAATAAAATGGCATTTCTTCCCAGGATCAAAGCTCATCAAAATGATGCCTTCTTCCTAGGAGCACAGGCACAAACTTTACACTCTGCTAATTGTGTATCTGATTAAGACTTGAATGCATCAAAACATCCTTTGGAATAATTAGAGACACTTCACCAATAGGGGCACAAAGCGAAATGTGTCCAAACATATCTGAAGTCAGCGGAGATGGAGCTAGGGAAATTAATACTGTGTTGTGTCATTTTACAGTCATTTAAGAGAATGCAGAATTTGGCTTTCAAAGGATATGCTTTTTCATTTAGGGTAAAATAAGGTGCACTCTCCAGTCAAAATAAGTGGCCCATTCATGTGAAGTTAATGTATGAAGTACAATTTATCTCCAGGTTGTTGAAGGGAAAGCAATCATTTAAGGGGCACTGCTGTTCCCTGGGAAGGGAGCCTCCAAGACAGTTTTGATCCATTGATGAGTGCTGTCTAATACGCTCCCCGAGGTACAGTTTCCCTAAATCTATTAGACTTTTACAGTCTTCCGGGATGTGCAGTCTGGAGATGCTCCATCACACTGTATTAACTTGACAACGTAATGTACTGCCATCTTTTATTTTCATAGGAAGTACCAGGTTTGACCTTGAAACTCTTAACCACACTTTATAATCCTCAGCCCATCCTGGCAAAGAGGGCCCCCTAAGAAAAATGCCCCAGCAAGATTTGAGCCCGTAAAACCTTGGATTGGAATGACCGAAATGGGGGAGGTTTGGAGAGGAGGGGTCCTGGCAGATCTGTCTGGATCCAGGTGGGCAAGTGAAATGGGCAAGGGGGGAGTCATGAAAATTATTAACAGCTGCAGTTACTGAGCTCTCACCTTGTGGCAGACACTGCACTTCACAGGGTTTTCCTACTTACTCCTTGTGAGATTGGACAGAGGCTCAGAGAGGTTAAGTAAGTTACCCAAGGTAACCCAGCTAGTAAGTGGCAGAGCCTGGAATCAAACTCAGGTCTTTCTGACTCAAAAGCCAGAGCTCTTAAGTATGATGCAGTGCCTCACCCTAAAATAAAGTCTCTGCTTTTGAGAAAAGTTAAGTCATCTTGGGCTGTATTTGTCCATCTGGTGCCTTTGTGTATTATACCTAACCCTTCCCTTCACCTGTCATAAGCTGATGGCTGGGCGTTTCCTTCCTGGGTCCTTCCCTAGGAAGACAGCGAGTCCTTCCCTGGGGGCCCAGGATGGTGTGCTAGGGATGCTGGCTGCATATGTTTCCAGAGAAGGAAATTGAAAGGAGCTGAAACGATAGCTCCATGCAAACCTCCTAGATGTTGAACCCATTCAGGGGCCATCCTTTGCTTTCCCTGGACCAGTTGGTCCATAAGCAAAGGCCAGGGGACACCTGCAGGTGCCTGATCTCTGCAGATAGTCGGGCCTTTGGATGGCTGAACTGAGGTTCCGGAGGCCAAGTCAAAGGTGAACAGTTCACCAGCCAATGGTGGATACGGACATTGATGGGTTGGGCGGAGCACCGCACAGATCCATGGTGGATACTTGGAAAGTTGCTTCTTCCTGCAAGCCATAAAGGCTTTTAATTATTGAAGAATGATCCTTGTGTCTGGTCAATTTATCAGCCTCTGGCAAGAGTAAAGAGTCAACCGGCTATGAATCCTACGTGATTACTAATAAGAACGACATGAAATGACACCAGTGCTGAGGAATGTTCCTGGTTGGGCTCCAGCCAAAGCAGTCCTGGATTGGGTGACCCCAGGTGAAGAGAGCTGCTTCTTCCTTGGTGGTTCTAAGTGGGTGCAGAAGGCAAATTCTCCCAAAAGGCAGGTACGCATGGGGCCACGGCAGGATTGGGAAGTAGGCAAAGATGGTTTCTAGTAGATCGCCAGGTGGCCCCCCCCTTCCCAGGATCATGATCACTACCTCCAGGCAACCAGGGCACCCCCGGAGCTTCCTCTATGTACTTCTTCACTCTGGGGTCCAGGCCCAGGCATTCTGCAGTGGTCCACAGTGGGGACTTGGAGCCAGCATGCCTGGGCTCAAGTCACAAGAGAAACAGCCCAAAGATCCAACAGCAGATGAATGGGCAGACTAATTGTGGGACAGCCATCCATACAATACAGAAGTATTCGTCCATAAAAAGGACGGAATTCTCATAGATGATACAACAGGAACAGACCTCCAAAACTATGCTGAGTGAAAGAGGCAGATGCCAGAGGTCACATGTGGTAGGATTCCACTTACAGGAAGCGTAAAGCCCCAGAGACAGATTGCAGATGGGAGGTTACCAGGGGAGCGGGTGGGAGCGATGAGGAGAAACTGCTTACCGAGGCTGGGTCTCCTTCCTGGGGGATGCCGATGCTTTGGAGCTAGGTAGGGGCGGAGGGGCCGCAACCTAGGGAATGTACTACATTCCACTGAATTATTCACTTTGATATGGTTACTTTATGTCCCGTGAATTTCACTCCAATAAAAAAATAATAAAATAAATGCAAAAACAAATCAGATCACAAGACCCCGTTAAACAAGGTAGGGAATGCCTTGCCACCCAGCAGGGGCCAATGAGACCCCTTGGTTCACGTCCATAGCTGCGCTGAGTTCTAGGAGAGCCGCTGCGTTTCTGGTAGAAGTTCAGAGAGCCGGCTTGCCTCGCTCGGCGGCCTGGCTCTCCCTCTCTGGAACACAGATGCACCGTCTAGAACCCCAGAGCCATCCTGCGGCGGTGGGGCTTCCAGCGGGAGGGAAAGGCCATGGGACCGTGGAGAGGCTGGCGCTACTTCCTGTGGCGGCTACAGAGTCAACACCTGCAACAGCCCCCTTCTTGTCTTTTTGGCATTGAGAAGAATCAATTCTTTTTTGTTTAAACCATCCCAAAAAACAACAGAAGCTGTCATCTGTGGAGAGCTTGCTGTGGGACCTGCAAGAGACTGGAAATAAGGTGGGAGATGAATTATCTATAGACCTATACACGAATAATCCAACATTGCATGGAGACTGCCACGCATGGGCTATGGTCGGGGATGCATGGGAGCCCAGGGAAGGCACCTACCCCTGTCATCCAGGTGAAGCGGTTGTTCACTCCGGGGAGGGGCTGGGGCTCTGCCTGGGCAGAGCTAGTCTTGAGAGAAAAGACCTGGTAAGGCCCATGCAGGAAGCTGATCCCCGGCTCAGTTTTGCTAGAGTACAGCGTGAATCCGATAAAGGAAAAAAAATGGTAACAGACATATCTGCAGTCTTCCAACCACCCCCCGTGCTGGCCTTGCCATGTTAACCTGTGCAGGGAGGGGACGGGACCCGGGCGGAAGGCCGCTTTCCTCCCCTCGAGGAAGGACAGGGGGTGGGTTGCAGGAGAAGGAAACAAGGGAGGGGCATTAAGGAATTAATGAAGGAGAGAAGAAAATGAGATGAGCAGCTCCCATAAGAACCAGGGCTTTGAGGGGAGAGGTATGGAAAGTGGGTTTTTAGGACAGCCCTCTGTGTGTGAAGACCTTCCATGAGAAATTGTCAGTAAAGACTCTCATTAAAGCTCTGTGCTTTTAGGGGTTGGATTTTCTGTTGGTCGCACTGCTGGCTGTGGGAGTCTCAGCCTCCTTTAAGGCAGGAAAAAGAACACCGGGTTTCCTTTGGCAACAATGAGGGATAAGGTAGGGGATGGAAAAGATGTGTGGATGGCTGGACTGAGGGTCTCTCCATGGAGAATCCCTGGGCTCTGGAACTTTATCCTGCAGGTAGAGGGGAGCGTTTGGATGGGTGGACTAATTATGTAGCTTCCCTAACGCTCAATTACATCTATAAAATGGAAATCATGATGGTAACCGTCCTATAGATCTCTGTCGTGGGTGTTACACAAAACTGCACGTAGAAATAGACTAACGAATTTCCCAGCACAGAGTAGACTCCTGATGAACCATCACCGAATCCGGATCTTCCTTTATGCCCCCAAACGGATCTGCCCCATGTCCTAGTCATCAAGGACCAAGCATTGCTCTAGAGCTCTTCCAAAATTTGCACCGGATCACCACAGTGGCAAGAGCTTTGGGATAATGTCATGGTTCGCAGCGAACTTCCCTCCTTGATCCAAAGGAGGGGGCAAGGTGGGAGCTTCTGTGGGCAGAAGAGAAATACACACACCGTCTGCTTCATTCCAAGGCTCTGATCCTTGAGCTCGCTCTTTATGCTGTTTGAGATCCAAAAATACATTACACATAATCGTAAACTTGCCTTGAAGGGCCGGATGATTAGATTCTATGCAGGTAGCATTAAAAAAAAGAGGTATTTATATGTTCATCCTCACCCTCATAACCCGTTCTGTTCCAATAAACCGTGCTCAGCTTTGCAGAGAGGTGGGAAGCTGCCCCAAATCGGTTGGCTCAATGCACACACTATTTCTCTTGCAGGATCATTCCTAGAGGGGATTCCTGCAGCCAAATGACACCGAGTGTGACCATTGCAAAGCACAAACAGGATTAAAAGGAAAACATCTGTGTTTTGCAAGCCTGCACTACCCCAAGACAAGCCGTGTATATACCCAAATGCTCAGTGACTTTTGCTGCAGACTCGGCTGGGCGTTGATTAGAAGAGATGCAGAAAATGTGTTGGCGTCCCTGCACCTGAGTTCTTCGGGTGGCCTGGGCGTGAAGACATGTGTGATTCCATTGTGTCAGAGTGACTTGGACACCCTCCCTTTGTGGTGGTGTTGTTCAAGACAGTGAGTCGTTACTACACGTCCCTCCTGGGATGAAGTCTTTGGAGTTTCAGAATAACTCCATGTATGTACTACTATTTTATTAACGCTTCTCAGATGCCATGCCGGGCTCTGAACTTCAAACAAAGCTAGCCAGGATTTGATCCTCAAAAGAGACGACGAGTCTCCGTCAAGATGCCCACAGGTCTAAAGCTATTTGTTGGATCCCCCCCCCCCAAAAAAAGTCTCATTTTGTGGGGGCAAAAGAAAACTTAATTACCAGTGAATGAAGCAACTCTCAGAACATATGGTTTCAGGTTGTGCCAAGATTTGGGGCCAATTTATTACTTTATTATTGTTGTTGTTGTTAATGTTTACTTGAAAGATGTATAAAGGCACTCAGTAAGTTCCTTTCTCGAGGACACCAAAGCTGGAGAGTCTCTGAAAGGCAGATTACAGATCAGAGCCAAAGCATTTTTGTCATACATCAGCATTAACGGGTAAAGGATGTTCCGTAATGGCTTTTTCCCCCCTTCCTTAACAAAGAAAAGGCACTCTCCTTTGTTTGGGAAACCCACTTTGATGCCTTCAAGAATAATTTGCTTTTCTGCTTCCAATTTTGTTCTTCTCCTTTGGCAACTGGGCTCGGCCTGCATCTGAACCAATATTTGGAAGGGATGTTGTTCTCTGTTTATACTTCCATGTTTCAGGGAAGACGTCATGGCTGAAGGAGATGCAGTTTGAGAAAAGGTCTGTTCCCTGTTCTCCGCAAGCCAAGGAAAACATGTTTTTAAAATCTTGCTAACACATTAGCTTTGGCATCTTTAAAACTCATTTTTCTCCACATTTTTGTGTCTTTCCAGCTTGGCTGTCGGTGAGCCGCATGGCCTGACGAATGACCGGAGACAGAGAAATGCACTGAAGCCTCATCACCGGCTGGCGGAGGGCGTCAGCTACAAGACTATTGCCCTCGTCCCATGGAAGGAGGCGGTTTCGAGAGGGCAAGGTGCCATCTGTGTCTATAGACACTGTCTGGAAATGGACCACATGTGAGAGCAGACGTTCAATCGCAAATTGTTAGAATGGACCAGAAAGTAGAGAAACACAGCAGCGCGTCCCCCACCACCCCACCCCCAGCCTGGTGAGCTGGGTTTAGGGCTGAAAAATGGAGTTAGGGCTTTATGAATGACCCTCTTACTTTGTTGACACACAGGTGACCCCTGTGTCCTCTAAATGGTGCAGGCCAGACATCTTTTCCAAGTCCTAATAGTTCCTTCCCTTTTGTAAATGGCCAAATCAAAGCACATTAGTGCTCCCAGGGGGCCAACTCTTTAAATGCCTCCTGTACAATGGGCCTCAGAGGCCCTGCCTCCTTCCTAAATGGGCCTTACTGCAAATCCTGGCACACTTCCTCACACTCAGGCATCAGCTGGCTCTGCCGCATGTCCTTGCTAAGGCCACAGCAGCAACTGCTGAATATTTTATTAGTCACCGTGCCTGTCCATGCAGTCTGCACCTGGATGTCATCTTTCCTGTTGTGACACCCTTTTCCCTTAAAGGAGCCATTGGTGATGGTGCGTTATAGTCTGTTTAGAAACAAAGTCTCAAGCAGGGTCCCCGTTAAGCTGGAGAACATTATCCTTTCTGGGAACAGGTCATTGAAGGTTTGTGCAGATTTGGTAAAAGGGAATAATCCAAGGATGGCCTTGCTTTCATGAAAGCCCCCTCTCTATCCCCAACTCCCTTGCACCTCACCCCAGGGAAGAAATTTTAAAAAGAAAATGTGGGCCTAGAAGTCTCCAAAGGTTGCTTTTTCGAATGGCACAACTTTCTAAGAGTACTATTCTTATTCTTTGGTTTTAGAACTTGTGTGAATTCATTTATTCCTTCAACAGATGTTTATTTAATTTCTACTATGTCAGGCACCAGGCAAGTCACTGGAACCCAGCCCTGAACAGTGAGACTCCCACCTTGCCCTTGGAGAACCGAAAACCTAGTGAGGGATTCATTCACTCACTCTTTCATTCATTCAGTACTGTTTATTGAGTGCCTATTATGTGCCTGGCATTGTTCTAGAGACTGGGATACACAGTGGTGGACAAAACAAAGGAAAATCATCCTGGTGAGAGATGGACATTTTTCAAATAATCACATAATGTATATAATTATAAAATGTAACAAGCGCAGTAAAGAAATCTTAAAAACACCTTCCCTGGGATTCTATACCCAGCTAAACTATCATTCAGCAGGCAAGGCAAAACAGAGATATTTTCAGATGTACAACAAATAAGAGACTTTATTACCAGCAGATACTCAATGTCAGAGGCAGTGGACAAGGAAGAAAGGCTTGAGAAATGAGAAACAGTGCAAAAATTAATGAAATTCACTGGCAAAAGCAATGAACTGCTTATGTTAAAATGTTACTTTCTGGGGCACCTGGGTGGCACAGTGGTTAAGCGTCTGCCTTGGGCTCAGGGCATGATCCCAGCATTCTGGGATCAAGCCCCACATCAGGCTCCTCCGCTATGAGCCTGCTTCTTCCTCTCCCACTCCCCCGCTTGTGTTCCCTCTCTCCCTGGCTGTCTCTATCTCTGTCGAATAAATAAATAAAATCTTTAAAAAAAAAAGTTACTTTCTGGTTTTAACAGAAAAAAATTACAATTAATGAAAATGAACAAAATAGAAAACCAAGTTAAAGGAGAAATATTACAAAGTAACAGAAACTGGATTTTTAATTGAACAACTGAAATAGACAAGCCTCTAGCAAGATTTAAAAACAGATGGAGCCTTTCTGCACTACCCAGAGAGACATCCATACAGTGTTGTTCTGTGCTCCCATTGTAACTTAAAGGGAAACTTCCACAATGTCTGGAGCCCTCAATGTCCTGCAATTGAAGGAGGGGGATGTCCTTAAACTCCTTGCAGCAGGAACCCACTTAGGTGGCACCAACCTTGACTTCCAAATGGAGCAGTACCTCCACAAAAGGAAAAGTGGCGGCATCTATGTCATGAATGTGAGGAGAACGTGGGAGAAGCTTCTGGTGGTAGATCGCACCATTGTTGCCATTGGAACCCCAGCTGATATCAGTGTCATATCGCCCAGGAATACTGGCCAGTGAGCTGTGCTGAAGTTTGCTGATGCTACTGGAGCCACTCCGATCGCTTCACTCCTGGGACCCTCAGGAACCAGCTCCAGGCAGCCTTCTAGGAGCCCGCATGCTGGAGGTTACAGATCCCAGGGCTGACCACCAGCCTTTCCCAGAGGTGTCTTATGTTAACCTGCCTACCATCACTCTGTGTAATACAGACTCTCCCCTGTGCTGTGTGGACATCGTCACCCCTTGCGACAATAAGAGAGCTCACTCAGCAGCTCTGCTGTGGCGGATGCTGGCCCCGGGGAAGTTCTGAGCATGCATGGCACCATTTCTCGGGAACACCCATGGGAGGTTGTGCCCCATCTCTACTTCTACAGAGATCCTGAAGAGGTTGAAAAGGAAGAGCAGGACGCTGCTGAGAAGGAGGAATTTCAGGGTGAGTGGACTGCTCCAGGTCCTGAGTTCACCACTATTCATCCTGAAGTCACAAACTGGTCTGACGGCCAGCAGGTGCACTCTGTGTATACTCAGCAGCTCCCTACTGAAGACTGGAACAATCAGCCGGCCACTGAAGACTGGTCTGCAGTTCCCACTGCTCGGGCCACTGAATGGGTAGGAGCAACCGCTGAGTGGTCTTGAGCTGCTCTTCCACAAAGGCAAACAAAATGGAAAGAAGGTTGACAGAAAATAGTCTCTTTAAAAAAGGATGGGGGGGTTTTTTTTTTTTTTTTTTTTTTAAAATAAAAATAAAAATAAAAAAGGATGGAAAAAACCATAAATAAACAATGATAGGAATAGAAACAGACATAAAGTTGAGATCTGTTTTAATGAGGGAAATAAAATAAAATAAACAAAATGAAATGAAATAAAATAGGGGTGGCTATTTGAGCGGCCCAGTCAGTTAAGCATCTGGCTCTTGATCTCAGCTCTGGTCTTGATCTCAGGGTCGTGAGTTCAAGCCCCATGTTAGGCTCCACACTGGGTGGAATCATAAATTAAAATAATAATAATAAACAATAATAAATAATGCCAACAAATTTGAAAGCTTAGATAAAATGAATAATTTTCTTGAAAAACATAGACTACCAATATCAACTCAAGAAGGTTTAAAAAAATCCCAAATATACCAACAACCATTAAGAAAGTGAACTGGCCATCAAAAGTACCCCCACAATCACCCCCATACTCCCATATCTCCCACCTCAAACACACAGACCAAAGGCCCTGATTCTGTTTTACAGGTGAGTTCTAATAAATCTTCACTGAATAGAGAGAGCTCCTATCTTATGAAAAATATTATAAAGACTAGAAACTATGGAAATAATTGGCCAAACCAAATTCTCACAATGCTACACAGAGGGTTCAAGCATTTTTGTTCTATAAGGCAGTGCCCTGCTTGCTAGCCTATAAAGGACAGGGTCAGTTACCTTGCACAAAGAGTCTGGAAAACAGAGGGAGATTATCACTGGTCACCCTTCACATTAAACCGTGTGTTCAAGTGAGAACTTTGTTTACTGTACAAACACCAAGATATCTCCATGGGTCCTGGATGACAGCATTGCAGGAGCTGGAGGTTTGCTAATCCGTTGCGGTCCATTTGAATGCAATTGCTAGAAATATCACTTCATCAGGAATTTGGAACATGGCACAAATGCTAAACCAGCTGGGATGCCAGATCAACAGGTGGAAACCAGAACTATCCTGAGCAAATCAGGAATTTAGAGCCCATACCGAGATCAGTGGTATTCTGGATGTGAAATCGAAATGCAAAACCAATAAACAGCATTCCTCTATAACAATGGAAACCAGTTAGAATCATGTAATAGGAGAAGACACACAAACGTAATTGAAGAAAAACACATACAACAACCACCAAAAGTATTTAGACCAATTGTGAACATAACAAAAATTTTAGAACTTTACAGAGAAAAGTACAAAACATGGCCAGAGGTGGCGTTTTTGTTTTGTTTTGTCTTGTTTTAATGCATGAATAAATCACATACAAGCTTAAGAACGTTCAGTGCAATAAAGATAGTGGTTCTCCTTCAATTAATTTATAAACTGAATTTCATCCCAACAGGATTTCTCAAGGAACTTTCCAAGTGGTGGTTTCAGAAGGGGGCTGGAGCTCCAGCTGTCAAACCCACATTCGAGGCAACGAGAAGAGAGAAAGAAGTGGAACAGAAGGGCTTGCTCTAGTCTGACGCTCTCTGGTCCCACTCAGGAACCCCTGCTTACTTTGTAGCAGCCAAAATATAGACGTGGCCACATCTGGGAACGAGACAGGTGAGGAAATGCATCCTTTCATGTTGCATTCTGAATAAGGTGGAGCTGTTACTGAGGAAGGGGGGAAGGGCTGGTGAAGCCACCAGGAGGCTTTGGCGCTCAACTTAAATGTCTGTCTTTAGGAGAGTGGATAAATAAGTTGCAATTACATTCATGGTGGAGTACAGCATAGTGGCTAAAATGAAGCAAATAGAGGTACTTGGATCCATTTGGCTAAGCTTCAAAGCAAAAATCTCTTGCCTGAAGAAGAAAGTTGCAAAGTGACTCAAACTATATGATACCATTTATATAAAGTTTAAAAGCCTGCAAAACAACACGATGTATCTTTTATGGCTATACGGAATACTTCTGTTGGGAAGATATAAAAACATGAGTGGGAATGAAAAACACTAAATGCAGCATGGTGGTTCCTTCTGGAGAGGGAGGGTGGGCAATGGGATCAGAGATAGCTACGTCAAGGATTTCAGTTCTACCTAGGATGCTTTATTTCTGCAAAAATGAGGAAAAAAAGATTTGGAGGAAAATACTGTTAAAGTTAAATCATGAGGACACAGAATGTAAGTTATCATTCCCTAAACATTTCTATATGTTTGGCATTTTTCATAGTTTATGAGCTAGAAGGAGAGAGCGTGAGAAAGGGAAAGTTATGTAAAGACATAACTAATGAGGTGTAACTTACGTACAGTGAATTCACACATCTCAAGTGTACAACTTGATAGATCTTTACAAAGCAAATAAATCCAGAACATAGTATAGAAGTGGGTGCTTAGGTACCCTCTCAATGACAGCCCCTGCAAAGATTCACCACCATTGTGACTTCTGCTGCCATAAATTAATCGTGTGTGTGTTTGACTGTTGCATGAAGGAATCACACAGCCTCCTACAGCATATTCTCCTTAACGGCTGGCCTCATTGTCTCGGCATCATGTCAGTGGCGTTCATCCTGAGGGGCTGTCTTTGGACTGTCTTGGTACCGATCCAGGGGGAAGGCAGGGGCTGCACGTTCAACGTGAGGAAGAACGCCTTTCACTTCCTGAGCCCTACAAAGCAGTGGGGAGGGAGATCTAAATTTTGGATGGCTTTCAGGACCAACAACCCATGGCTGTTGAGGGAGCGGTGATCCGCCGACAGCTGTAGGTGGATTTGACAGCGCTCCCAAACTCCCGCCCGACCCTCAGTTTCCCGTTTCCCTCATCTGATGTCTGCTTTAAATAAAGTAACAGCCAAGTGTCAGGGACTGCAGAGAGGCTTGGGACAGCCTTCCCATCTCAGCCCTCAGACAGCTCACCAGGGGCGTAAAAATAATTAAAGCTGCAAAGGGAGATGTAGGTATTATTTTTAGCCATATGTCCAAGGTTTGCCTCTCTTCAGTGCCCTGTTCCAGTCCCTCGCTTGCTGCCGGTGGTTCAGAAAGTTAACTCCTTCATGGTGTTTGTGTCAAAAATGTTAACTTACAGACTAAAATGTCAAGGTATGATACGCTAAAAATGCATGCTGGTGGGTCCTGCAGCTGGACCGGGAGGATGTGGCTCTCTGGAGTTTCTTGACATGGGCTCTGTTTCCTGGGTGTTGAGAGTGTTGGTGGGCTCTGCTCCCTCTCCTGCTCCCTGGTGTGTGGAGGCTGCAATGAGGGCTGCCGTCCCGGGGGCAGCTGGCACACCAGCCAGATGCTCCCACTGGCTGCTCACAGCTCCCTGGAAGCCGTCATGGAAAGTCATGGACCAATGCAAGGCTCGGGTCCAAACTACGAAAGCAAAAAGAAAAACAACAAATGGAAGGTGGTGTGAAATGCACACACATTACGCAGACCACAGCCGAATTCACCATCTATTTTAAATGAGTCATTCTCACTTCCATATTATCACTTTGTTTTGTCTGCAGCGATGAGGCTGATCTGACTTATGTATACTCTCTGTGGGCTCTCTGGAAAGATGGATTGCCGAAGATGACAGTCTGAATTTGAACGCCAGACCCGCGGCCCGTGCGCAAAGACACCACTCCCAACTTATCTAAAGATCCTATATCATAATGGTCTTGTTTTTGCACAAAGGAGGGCGGCACTAATTATCCGGGTAAAACAGGACACGGGAAGCTCAGAAAAGCTCCTGGCGATAATGCCATTAATAGTCACGCCTGTGAGTGGGAAATGCAGAATCGCGACGTTGACCAGGAGGAAGAGGGCAGTTCGGTTGCCTTAGTGAAGTTGATTCACTATCCGTGCCAAGGAGATACTGAGCTTATTTCAACAAAGAAGCAAAAATGTGGTAGAGTTCAATCCCCGTTCGGTTTAACCCAAACTGGATGGGGTCTCTGGGTTTGTGATTCCACTTTCGGTTGAGAAGGAAGAAAGAATCGCGACTGTGGAGAAAGGAAGGGTGGAAGAGCAGCGAGGTACTGAGGAGATGCCAACTGAATTATAGAGCGTCTGTCCAGAAAGGGGGGGGAGACAGTGTACTTGAGAATTGAGCCAAGGAGAACAGTGGAAACCAATAAATTATTTTGGCTGCTGAGAAGAAAAAACTTTTGGTGGAAAAGGCACAGAACAAGTCACTGGGAAGGAAGGGAAGGGAGCGTTGGGTGAGATTCCGATTTGGCGCCAACTCCTCTGAAGCTGTGAGAGACAGCTGGTGCAGTGGCTGCTGCCCTAGTCCCACATCGGCGGCTCCCTGGGGCCACACAGCACAACACCGCTTCTCCCTTTGCCACCTGGAGCAAGAGGAGAAACGCTCCTCGTTAAAACCCGAGCCACTTGTACATTTATCCAATCTTGGATCTTCCAATGTATGCCCGCAGCAGGGATTAGCAAACAGCAAAATGCCATTAATACCTTAAAAAAAAAAACAAAACCCAAACCCAGAAGAACCTCTGAAGGATGCAAGCGCCTTTGCAGAGTTCTCTCTGAGCCAAAGTCCACGGACTTTCAATCTTGTTGAAATCACTGCTAATTAATACCTTTTCACTTGCCGGTGAAAGAAAAACAATTTACAATTAA
>NC_048227.1:2174375-2181149 GCF_002007445.2 Ailuropoda melanoleuca
GGGGGAGACAGTGTACTTGAGAATTGAGCCAAGGAGAACAGTGGAAACCAATAAATTATTTTGGCTACTGAGAAGAAAAAACTTTTGGTGGAAAAGGCACAGAACAAGTCACTGGGAAGGAAGGGAAGGGAGCGTTGGGTGAGATTCCGATTTGGCGCCAACTCCTCTGAAGCTGTGAGAGACAGCTGGTGCAGTGGCTGCTGCCCTAGTCCCACACCGGCGGCTCCCTGGGGCCACACAGCACAACACCGCTTCTCCCTTTGCCACCTGGAGCAAGAGGAGAAACGCTCCTCGTTAAAACCCGAGCCACTTGTACATTTATCCAATCTTGGATCTTCCAATGTATGCCCGCAGCAGGGATTAGCAAACAGCAAAATGCCATTAATACCTTAAAAAAAAAAACAAAACCCAAACCCAGAAGAACCTCTGAAGGATGCAAGCGCCTTTGCAGAGTTCTCTCTGAGCCAAAGTCCACGGACTTTCAATCTTGTTGAAATCACTGCTAATTAATACCTTTTCACTTGCTGGTGAAAGAAAAACAATTTACAATTAAGTCAGGCAGCCGACGCAAAATCACTCTAACACCTTCTATGTATGTTTTGAAATGTGCTCTCACATTTCATGATCCGTTTATTTTACAAGATGGGTAAACGGCACACAATTATGGTGATAATATGGCCGAGGTGTTTGGTTTTTATCTCTTCGCAGTAAATTGTGGTTGTTCAAGCCTTCACAGTAACGTTTGCATCCCTCTCTCAATTTCTTCCTATCACTTGACAGTAAATATGAGGGGTTTCTTTAAAGAACCTTGGTTTATTGTAATCATACTACCTATTCAAATAGCACTATAATTTAAAAATTTCTTGGTAGGCACGACTCAACTAAATTAATTACACTAATAAAGATATTCTAGGATATATGCCTCTGAAAATATAATATTAAGTATATTAGCTCTATTGTGTGTCATTTTTCTCTGTATAGACAAAAAGTGCTGTCTGGAAAATTGAGCAGGCAATTTTGCTTTTGAACGATACTATCAAAGGACACAAGGATTTAATTTCACATTTTTTTTTTATTAGAAGACTACATTCCCCCATGTAATTCTCGGCACTGGATTGGGGCTGACGCATTTCAGAGATTCACGAGCAGTTGGAATGAACATCAAAAATCAAAGCCAGGCCTGTGGGGAGAGCTGGACCACGGAGGGCATCTGGCATCTTAGACCTGGTCTCTTTATTGCTCATTCCCTCTGAAATGTACTTAGTCTACCTTTGCCAGAGGCATTCTCAGACGTGAGTAAAGGGAGCCCAACAGGCTGTTTGTAGAGTTCCAAAAGGATTAAGATTTGAAGGTGATAGCCCTGTTAGGATAATCTCCCTCAAAACTCGCTAAACAGTTGAGGGTAGTATCCTTATACCTTTTGCCTGTTGGCTCTCTCCTGGGGGCAGCCTCAAAATGTTCTTGAAAAAGGTGTCTTAAGGAAACAGGCGATCTCACCTTTGTAGAGTGCAGCAGGAAACCATGGTAATGTCACAGTGGGCCTTCCACCACAGTGACATGGATGGCCTCCCATTAATTAGGTTAGGGAAATGCAGAACTGGATTGCCATATGGGAAGAGTAAAATGACGTACTCTTTTTTTCTTTTCTCATGCCTCCTCAATTTTGAATGTACTGAACGTGGTCACAGCCAAAGCCATCCTTTAAGACCCTCTGACGTTTAAAGATGAATGGGAGTTGACTTTATTCTAAAGCCCTTCTCCCCAGTCCCCACACCATCATGCCAAGTCTACGGAGAGAGACACAAACCTAAATGGTCATTTATATGACAATAATGACAACCAAGCTCTGCTAATACCACCCTGCATTTCATAAAGTGGCTTTGCAAATATCAGCCCATTTGTTTGTGAACTCAAGATGTCTTGCACTTGGCAGTGGTGGTGGTGGGTGGGTGGAAGGCATGTGGGGTTTGATTGATTTTTTTAAAATCGTAATAGGAATCAAAGCAAAGGGAGATGCGATCATTCTGCTTCGTAGAACTCCCTCTGCCCATCTCTCTCCCTCTCCATGAACACTCCAAATCTGTACTGAGCTCTGTGGACCTTCATTGCATCTTATTTGGGTGTTATCCTTTAAGTGCTTTCCATGGCCGTTCATAAGCCCCCCCCCGCCAATGGCAGGAGGTGACCATTTCCTGCTTCTCTGGGGATCACCCATTCTGAAATGTGACTCTTCCCTTCTTCTCCGATCATTAGGACTGATGGGGGAGCAGGTTTATGCTGCAAAGCCGGCACAGCTGTTTTGTGACTCATGGGAATATCATATTTAGCATGTTTTCCCCAGTGAAATGCATTTATTTAGATGACACATAATACTGTTTAAAAGCCAACCCTCCTTTGCTCTTACACTCAGCCTTATGGAAGAAAACAGAGGAGTGAAAAGGCAGAATGAGCTCATTTGAGAGAGACAGCTGGTCAGAGAGTTCTCTCGGGCCATTCATGCAATGAGCTCACACTGGAAATCTAAACAATAGGGAAATTGACACTGGGTACTGAACTACAGGGCACAAGAAATAGGAAGTAGCTTTGCAGCCAGCTCATCCCAAGTATCTGTGGCTCACGAATCTTGCCACTGGGGCTGGGAGATCACTGATTGCTCACAAGCATTCTGGAGAGAAAAACACAGCCATCTACCACTTGAGTTGATAGGGCATCTCAGGAAGTGATAGCAGCATTATGGCTTTTATCCTCTCTGTAGGTCAGCCTCTGGAAGGTAACAAGACCATTAGCACTTGAACAAGCCAGATGGTCCACTCAGGAGATAGCAGGCTCCCCCCTTGACCCAGTCCCCCAGTTCAGCTATTCCCAGACTTGGCAATAATGTGCCTTACTGAGTTAGAGCTCAGAACATCCCCCAAATATAGGGAATTGGGGAGGAGGCAGAAGTGACAGTAATGTGTAAGTGATAGACAGTCTTCCCCCTTTTTTACTGTTCTTGGTGATGTCTGGAGCACAGTGACTTTGCCAAAGCAGCATGCTGAAGGCACTCTCCAAGGGCTCCCATTTTATTAAGTATATCACCTTGAACTTGCTCACATTTGATCTCATTTCCCTCCTTCCTTCCCACCTGCACGGTCTTAAGATCTTCCTGTTTCCCTGTCATCAATTTCCCATCCCTTGTCTTTTTATCTGCTAACCCTGAGTTTTCTCTGTACCCATCCCCCACCACCTTCAGCTCTTGTAAAAGAATATTAAATAAAACTGGGGCTGGCACTGATCTTTCAAGAGTATTGCTCTTCGCACCTCCCTTTGGAGAAAAGTCTCTGTCCCCTTATCACTACCATTTGTTCCTTGCTCCCTATCATTCCCCAACCGTGTCAAAACAGTCCTCGTCTCAATTGGTCAGTGGTTTAATTATTTCAAAAGGTTGTAAGTGAATAAAATTTCCTAAAGTCTTGAAAGTTTAAGCACATGTTTTTCAAACCTTTTGTAGCAGTGAACCCCTGAGTTACCCCACTGTTGTGCCACTCACTGCTAGACACACAGAAGGGTGTGAATGTCTTCAGCTTCTGACTCCCTGCACAGTCAAAGCCGGGGAAACTACTGTTAGTTGTTCTGTCTTGGAGGGCAAGGGAGAGTATCACAGTTTTCTGTGGATACAGTGATAAAGAGGATGATGATGGTGATGAAGATGATGGTGGTGATGGTGATGAAAGTGATGGTGGTGATGATGGTGATGATAGTGATGGTGGTGACGATGATGATGATGGTGGGGATGGTGGTGATGGTGGTGGTGATGATGGCGATGATAGTGATGGTGGTGATGGTGATGATGATGGTGGTAATAATGGTGATGATAGTGGTGGTGGTGGTGGTGATGATGGTGATGATAGTGATGGTGATGATAGTGGTGGTGGTGATGGTGGTAATAAGGTGATGAGAGTGGTCGTGGTGATGGTTATGATGATGGTGGTAATAATGGTGATGATAGTGGTGGTGGTGACGGTTATGATGATGATGGTGGTGGTGATGATGGTGACGGTGGTGATGATGGTGATGCTAGTGGTGAAGATAATGGTGATGGTGGTGGTGATAGTGTTGGAGGTAGTGGTGGTGATGGTGGTGACGATGATGATGAAGATGACAATGAAGATGATGGTGGTGGTGATAGTGATGATGGTGATGATGGTGGAGGTGGTGATAGTGACGATAGCAGCAGTTAACAGCACCAAGGCACCTTCTCAGCAGTTTGCATGTATTAACTCATTCAATCCTCAGGACATCCTTATGAACCAAGTATTATTATCATAATCAATCTCATTTTACAGATGAAGAAACTGGGGCCCAGAGCCGTTAAATAACTTGCTTAAGGTGACATAGCCAGTAAAGGTAGAGCTAGGATTTAGAATCAGTCTGCCTCCAAAACTCACGCTCTCAGCCATTGCACTACAGGTGCAGATGCTTTAGAGTTTTTGAGGTAGTAAATCGAGAGGCAAATGAACTTGTATTACTGTTATGTAGAACTATCATTAATTACATTTGGCAACCCCATAAGCAATGAGGATGAGATGGGACTTGAGGGGACAGAGAACTCCACTGTATCACACCTTTTTTCAAAAGGGATCTTATGTAGAAAATAAATATAAGCAGGACTATTTGGGGAATACAGGTGAGGCGGCCTGGCGTCTTACTTCCTGACCTCCCCAAAGACCCTCCCAGGTGGCCCCAGGGTGCTGTGGAACTCAGCTGGAAAGTTCTTTGGTTCCATGTGTGGTCACCGTTTATTACCTACCTGCGTGCTACCCGCCAGGTGCTTTCCCTATCAGTTTTAATCCTCAACACTGCCTTTGAGGTGAGGTGTGATTATCCTCATTTCACAGGCTCAGGCAAATTTTGCAACCAGTCCAAGTTTCCCTAATCTAAGTTTGTGGCAGAGCTGGGGTTGGAGCCAGGACAACATGGCTGAGAAAACCTGCTCTCTCCCAGATGCATGGACTGTTTGATGTGCATTCCCCATGGGAGTGAGAGCCGTCTGTTTCCGTTTGTCCACATGTTGACTCAGCCTCTCGGGCCCCGGAGGACTCCAGGGCAGCCGTCAGGTGCAATTGCTCTGGACGGCCCCTGTGTGGCTGCCCTTGCTCCCACGCCCCATCTATTCCTTGCCCTGTGGGTTATTTTGAAGTCCACGGGCTTCTCTTCTTTCTTCCATTTGCCACCAGCTTGGTCCAGATGGAGGCTGAGAACTGACTCATCTGTGCTGTAATCCCCAGGCCCCGCAGGGGCGCTCTTACCGACAGGGTCACATCTGTGAGCCGACATCCTCTCCAGCACAGCAGCCGTTTGCACTGACGGGTCCCACACTCCTGCCAACCAACCATCCCAATTTCATCCTTGAGCTCGTGCAGCTCTGTCAGGTGGATGCCATCTGCTTGCAGTGATTTATCCTCCCTCACTTCTTTCCAATCTGGCTTAGAACATCCTCATATTGACCACGGTTTGATCTAGTACCTGTCTGCTGTAGAAGCCATTCGAACAGCCTCTGTAGACCAAGGCTAGAAGTCCATTCAATCCGTTAACTGATTTCTTTTCATCCTTTCCCCTGTAGAGAACATCTATGAGTCATACCATCCTTTTCAAAAGTGGAGTGAGCCACTGGGTTGGTGGTTTGTGCTCTGCTGGCAGGATGCTGACCTTGTCTGTGATCTGGGAGTTGTGTTGCTTAGTGACTGAAGTGCCAGCTTCAGACGTACTGACCTGCGCGAATGCCCTGTTTCCACCACTGCCCATCTGGGGAGCTTGCTGGACCAATACCACTTTCTCTCCCTTTAGGGAACTGCTCCCCTCACGCTCCATCCTGGTGCTTGTGCTGGGGTCACCCATCACAGGACACCATCCCCTCAGCCACAGTGATTGGTCCAGGGATGGGTCAACCAGGATCCTTTCCTGAAATTTTTTCTAAGCGAGCCCGTGGTGGAGACATTTCTACTCATACAGATGATCCAGATCTGCTAAGGCCCTTCCTCACGTCTCCAGTGGCAAAAAAATCTACTTGAAGCAGGTGAGAGAGATGGCAATAAGCACAGAGAACAAGAGTCAAGGGACAGGGAGGGATCAGGGAACTGGGGCACAAATAGGAAGCTGGTGTCCCAGAGACCCATTTCTGTGGTCTCCAGAGCTAGAGTGCTATCATGCCTTTCCAGTTATGGACAATGAGTCCTTTTTCCCTTGAGCTATTGGATTGGGGTCCTGTTAATTACAACCAACATGTCTGGATTAATCTAGCTCCCCAAATGAGTTTCCTACTGAGTCTCTAGAAGTCTTTCCTCTTTAATGTCTTTAAAAGGCCTCTTTTCATGGGATTATTTTGAGAGTCTCTTGCAAACTACACAACAAAATCTGGGGGACCAAATTGTGTCTGGCTGTGTTCAGAGAATTCTCTACTGCTGTTTGGACAAACCCTTCTTCTCCTTCTCCTTCTCCTCCTTCTCCTTCTTCTCCTTCTCCTCCTTCTCCTTCTTCTCCTCCTCCTCCTCCTTCTTCTTTTCCTTTCAGTGATCCAAACTACTTACAGAGCACTTGTGTACACCNTCTCCTTCTTCTCCTTCTCCTTCTTCTCCTTCTCCTTCTCCTTCTCCTTCTTCTCCTTCTCCTTCTTCTCCTTCTCCTCCTTCTCCTTCTTCTCCTACTCCTTCTCCTTCTTCTCCTTCTCCTTCTCCTCCTTCTCCTTCTTCTCCTACTCCTTCTCCTTCTTCTTCTTCTCCTTCTCCTTCTTCTCCT
>NC_048227.1:2181790-2188169 GCF_002007445.2 Ailuropoda melanoleuca
CCAATATATACAGAATATTAATGTTAACAGGCAATCAATATAAAAATTAGTGAGATGTTTGTCATTGGTTTTTTTCATGCTACTTTTTTTTTTCAAAGTCTGGTATATATCTTACATTATAGCATAACTAACTCAGGTGCCACATTTTTATCAGAAATAATTGATCGGTATTTAGATTTCAATAAGTTTACAGTGGAAAAAGTAGATTTACAGACCCAGGTCATCCAAACATACTTAGAAGTTTTCTAATAATTGAATTTGGCATCAGTTTTTAAGCTTAAATTAAATCCAATTAGAATGGATTTCCTTAGTTGCAGGAACCACGTTGCAAGTGCTTGAGGGCCACAGGAGCTAGTGGTTCCCGAATTAGATAGGGCAGGGCTAAGTGTTGTGGGAGCGACCGTAGGGTTGAAAGCAGGGGTGGTGCGACCTCACAGACCTTTGAGAAGGAATGTTCTGGAAGCTATGTGGAAAACAGACTGGTAAAGGGAAGGCCGTTCTAACAGTTGAGGCAGGACATGACAGTGATGCGCAGGGACGCTAGGCTGGCAAGACAGGGTAGACCGGGANGAAGTAAAAAGAAACAGGTGGAATTATTTTAATAATATGTGTTATTTAACCAATATATACAGAATATTAATGTTAACAGGCAATCAATATAAAAATTAGTGAGATGTTTGTCATTGGTTTTTTTCATGCTACTTTTTTTTTCAAAGTCTGGTATATATCTTACATTATAGCATAACTAACTCAGGTGCCGCATTTTTATCAGAAATAATTAATCGGTATTTAGATTTCAATAAGTTTACACTGGAAAAAGTAGATTTACAGACCCAGGTCATCCAAACATACTTAGAAGTTTTCTAATAATTGAATTTGGCATCAGTTTTTAAGCTTAAATTAAATCCAATTAGAATGGATTTCCTTAGTTGCAGGAACCACGTTGCAAGTGCTTGAGCGCCACAGGAGCTAGTGGTTCCCGAATTAGATAGGGCAGGGCTAAGTGTTGTGGGAGCGACCGTAGGGTTGAAAGCAGGGGTGGTGCGACCTCACAGACCTTTGAGAAGGAATGTTCTGGAAGCTATGTGGAAAACAGACTGGTAAAGGGAAGGCCGTTCTAACAGTTGAGGCAGGACATGACAGTGATGCGCAGGGACGCTAGGCTGGCAAGACAGGGTAGACCGGGAGCTGTTCTGAGCGGTAGGCCCTGAGACTTCATGGGGAGAAATTGAGAATGATTCTAGAGCCCAGGCAGACTTTCTGGAACACTAATGGTGCTTAAGCGTCAAGACTCTTGAGTGGGCTTCTCGCCAAGGCTTGGATTTTGTGATGTGTGTGGCATTTGTCAATTTTTTCAAATATGTTAATTTGTGGAGAGTTTTTACTCATTCTAAATAAATACTCACCTTCATTCTTTTTTAAAAAATTTTATTTATTTATTTGTCAGAGAGAGAGAGGGAGCACGTGCACAAGCAGGGGGAGCGGCAGGCAGAGGGAGAAGCAGGCTCCCCGCTGAGCAGAGGGCCCCACGTGGGACTTGATCCCAGGATCCCAGGGTCATGACCTGAGCCGAAGGCAGATGCTTCACTGCCTGAGCCACCCAGGCGCCCTTTCACCTTCGTTCTTGACTTTATTAATAATCTTTTTTTTTCTTAATGAGAATCTTCCAGATTGAATAAGCTTCAAATTCCATAAAAACACGATCTTCCTCTACTGAAGGGTGTTACCCGTCCACTTATGAAATTAGACCACGGGGGTAAAATGACGACTCTGTCTGCATGTTTTTCCGTAACATGGCATTTTCATCCAGTAAGTTTTGTTAAGACAGTGCTCTGGTTTTTACAGACTTACTGATTCTTTTTAATGCTCCCTTCATGTTTTCCTAGAGCCCACATTTGACCATACTGTCCTTCTAAGGGGAGTGGGTAAGCAGACAAGCTAATTCTTGGGTATGTGCTTCCCCCACCCTCCAGCAGACAACGAATTTGTTCTGCCACTAGGAAGCGGTCTATCCTGACAGCAAAGATGTGGATTTGCAGTCAGATGCCTTGGCTCAATCCTGATTCTGCCTCACTCACTGTGTGACTCTGGGCACATCACTGTCCCTCTCTGAGCCTCATCAGTTAAACCTGGACCATAGCACCTACCACAGGGTAGTTATGCAGATTAAATGAAACACTCTGTCAGCCGTTTGCCTCATAGACAGTAAGTGCATAGTCGCTAATTGCTGTTATTATTATTTGGTCTATTTTTTAGTGCCTTTCCTCCATGATTTCCTGTTCCAGTCTTTGTCCGTTAGTAAAGGCCAGGATCCTAACCCAGCTGCAGCAGGAGAGAGTCAGTCAGTCCATCACCCTGTGTAAGGACTGGATCATTGCAGCACCTTAACCAAGTGGAGGAAGTTCGTGTCACCAGGCGTGGGACCACCTGACACCGTGGGCCCTGATGCGAGGAACCGAGAAGCCCCTATCAGCCTCGATCTTGTCCCAGTGCCGAACATAAAAGTGAGTGGGAGGAAACACTCAGCAGCTGCACAAAGTGAGGCATAGGGAAGGACAACTGACCTGGACTCTTGCAAAACCTGTAATGTCATGAAAAACTAGCAAGCAAAAGGAGGCGGCACACTCCGTGTCTGAAGGGACAGAGCAAACACGCCCCAGGCTAGCCTGGACTGCGTCAGGTGCATGTAAGAGAAAACAAAACAAAACGGCCGGAAACCCATCAGGGAACAGGAGGGGAAGGGTGTGGGACACCGGAGGTTGTGTTAGTTCTCTGGGTGTGAGGTCGGGCTCAGAGTCATCCTCATCCGTGCAAGGCGAACAGCCAGACCTCCCCTACGCACCACTCTGCACAATGGGGATTAAATGAGAGACTCCATGTAAACAAAAAAAGGGGAATGTCCTTATTTTGAGGCGAGGCCTGATGAAGGAATCAGAGGTGACAGGAACATTCCAGGAGGAGAGCGAGAAGGAGGACGGGGAGGGAAAGAGAGAAGGAATAGCACACCTTTAGTCCTGGTAAATGTAGCGGAAAGGTACGTGCGTGTTCATTGTACCATTCTTTCAACTTTTCTGTAAGTTTGAAATTAAAAAAGAAAAGATGCTGACCTTCAAAGCCTTTTGACCTTTACTTTCTGTTCAGTAACACATGGGGCTTACCTGTGCACGGCAATGAAAGGTTTCCATCAATACCGGACTAAATTTGGCCCCTTGCTAACACTGGTTAATGTTTCTCTGCAAACGTTGTCGTCGGAGCCAGGGCAGGTGGAGTGGGTGGCGAGTGCGGCCAAGCTGGTTTGTTACAGGGGATGGAATTCCCATGCGCCCGGATTCCCTGGCACACCCTTCACCGGGGAAGCGTAAGTGCCCCCATGCTGGGTGTCCTCCCTCTCCAGGCGGCTTTGCTCCCTCCGTCTGCCCTCCCCCTCCGTCTGGCATAGGTTTTGGCTGAAAAACCCGTCTCATCAATTGTCCCCCTGCCACGGGTTCTTCAAGATGCCAGCTACCTTAAGATCTGCGTTTGCTGCCAAGGATCCGTATGAACCATCTTATTATTTAGGCTCCTGGCTTTGGGATGTATAATAACCTGGCTTTGTCTGTCTGTCTCAGCCTCTCTAATGTCTCATTCCATGGGTCAGGTTCTGTCTCTTCCATTTATTTTATTTTATTTTTTAAAAGATTTATTCGTTTGAGAGACAGAGCTCGCACAGCACACAGGAGAGGAAAGGACAGAGGGAGAGAAAGAGTCCCAAACCGACTCTGGGCTCAGTGCAGAGCCTGATGCAGGGCTTGATCCCACGACCCTGAGACCATGACCTGAGCTGAAATCAAGAGTCTGATGCTTAATCGAAGAGCCCCCCAGGCTCCCCATTGCATTTATTTTTTTAAGAAGGCCACAAGGCTTCCTCTTGGCATCTATCACAGAAGCCTCATCAATATCATTTGCTGTAAGAGAAGGAAGGGAAGAATGAAGGGGGGTAAACAGAAGGGACTCTGGGAAACAAGCTGAGGGCTTCAGAGGGGAGGGGGTGGGGGGATGGGCTAGCCCGGTGATGGGTATTAAGGAGGGCATGTATTGCATGGAGCACTGGGTGTTATACGCAAACAATGAATCATGGAACATTACATCAAAAACTAAGGATGTAGTGTGTGGTGACTAACATAACATAATAAAAAATTATTATTAAAAAATGTAAAACTAGAAAAAAAAATCATTTGCTGGCTTTTCCCCATTTTATTTTAAGTTTGGAAAATCTAGTGAAATGAAGGTGGACCTTTGTAAACTCCCATAATGGAACCAATCTTAGTGGAGCTGTGATAGTGGAAGAGCCATTCCTATTAGAATTCATTGTGTGTCTTCTATGCTAGGGTGTAAGTTCCTTGAGGACAGGGACTGTGTCCAATTCTCTGGCCCTCCGACTGCGTCTGTGTGTAGTGGGAACTCAACAAATGTCTTCAGAGAAAAGAAACATTCCTATCACTGTAATCATTCAGAAGCAACAAGCCAATTCCCCTTGGACTCAGCAGAAGGTTAACCATTTGTAAAGGCCTTGGTGGCCTTTGATGGAGGCAATGTCATTGTTATGCAAATGCGGGGTGGGGGTGGGGGTGGATATTCCCTGGGTTTAGGGCGCCTGAAAGGAGGGAGGATTCAGTACAACCTGTACTCGCTAGCCTACTAGTGGTCAAGGCCTCTTGCTTTCATTCCACAAACTTTACTGGGAGCCAGAGGTCCCGCAGCAGCACTGAGCACCAAGGATAAAAGACGGAAGGGCCACTGGGGCTCTTAAGGAGCCCCGGTATCTTAGGGGAGGATAACCAAGCACACAAGTCCTAATCAGAGGAGGCCGAGAAAAATAACTGCCACGGGAAGAAAGAGGAAGAGATTCCTCCGGAGTTCCACTTTGAAATGATCTTGAAAGCTCTCAGGATAAGAACTTTGCAAAATAATACGAACAGCAATATTGGTAGAGCTTCTTGTAATCACAGAACATTTTAGTTGTAGGTTCTCATCTACATGAAACATGCTCCTCTCTTCCTAGAGCAGGAAACTCAGGCTCCCGGAGGGAAGGTGGCCTGGCCCAGATCCCGCAGCCGGTGGGGGCTGAGCCAGGACCTTCACCCCATCTTTTCCTCTGAGGAATTGGTGTGAGGTGCTGGTTGCACAGAGGACTCATCAATTTCCCTCCACATAGACGCCACCGGCCTGGGGTCACTCTGTTCTAAAGCTCCTTCAGTGATACTAATGAGGACCACTGTGTATCCATCATACCTTTTTATTCTGTTTCTGAGCTTGGCTATCGTGGGGCCTTGCTGGCCCTGAGAAGCTGCCTTCCCAAGGTTAACCAATCCCTAGAGACAGTAAACAACTCACCTCCAGTGTCCCTTTCACCTGCAAACCAATCAGCCCAGAGCCCACTCCCTAATCCTCTCCTCCGTGGCTCCAGGCATGGACAGCCAAGGACAGCCTTTATGCCCCTGAGCACACTGGAATTCTTCAGACTAGCCATACTAAGCCTGATTCACCTGCCTTGACCATTGCTTTTTGAGAAAACAATAGCGAAGGCCTTTGCCCACATTTCTCCTTCCTGCTGCTGCCTCCCTATAGACCCTGGGGCTCCCCGGAGTGACCAGTGGGGCAGGAGTGCCCCTCCTCCTGGAACTGTGAGTAATGAACTATCTTTTCAATGGCCATCATCTCCTGATCTGTTGGCCTTGCCATACCTAAATTATAATACAACCTGTGTTTAAAAACAGTGACATTAGGGATGAAACCAATGAGGGCTTTGCAGGTCCCTGGGGAATTTGGGATCGCCCCATTCAGAGGTCTGTTCTTTCTCTTCCCCTTAAACAGAGTGGCTTCCCTATTATCTGGTTTACATAATGGACGTTTTTTGTTTGTTTGTTTGTTTTTTTTTTTTTGACAGAGAGAGAGAGAGAGCACAAGCAGGTGGAGTGGCAGGCAGAGGGAAAGGGAGAAGCAGGCTCCCTGCTATGCAGAGAGTGCCACATGGGGCTTGATCCCAGGACCCTGGGATCATGACCTGAGCTGAAGGCAGATACTTAATCAGCTGAGCCACCCAGGCACCCCCACAATGGACCTTTTAAATATAATTCAGATCATGGCACTCTCTGGCTCAGAACACCGCTGTGACTCCCCAAAGCTAAAGTTCCTATCATGGCCTTGAAGACCCCCCTCCTGCACATGCCGACCTCTTGTCCACCACACTGGCCTCTTTGCTACTCAGGAACCCTGCAGGCAGGCTCCCCTTTAGAGCCTTTCAGGCTGCTTGCCACACTTTTCCCTAGATAGTCCCCACGCTCAACTCCTCTCCCTCCCTTCCTCGCTCCCTCCCTCTCTCCCTCCCTCCCTCCCTCCC
>NC_048227.1:2188454-2200987 GCF_002007445.2 Ailuropoda melanoleuca
CCTCCCCCTCCCTCCCTCCCTCAGGTCTTTGCTGAAATGTCACCTTCTCCTCGGGGATACCCTGCCTTCTCTGTTCTACCTTTTCTTTTTCCCATCACACTTATTATCCTTGAATATGCAGTATAATTTATTGTGCTTATTGTCTTGTCTCTCCCCTCCTCCCCTCCCCATCCCACAGGTAAGGAACTTTGTTCAATTCCCTGATAAATTCCAAGGACTCAGAAAAGTGCACGGTGCAGAGAAGGCATTAAAATTATAATTTGTTGAATGGATAAATCTCCTCCTAAGAATTTGTTGAGCAAAATTTCCTCAGTTAAAAAAAGAGTTTGTGGGATACCTGGCTGGCTCAGTCAGTAGACATATCGCTTTTGATCTCAGGGTCATGAGTTCAAGCCCCACACTGGGAGGTAGAGCCTACTTTAAAAAAAAAAAAGGAGTTTGCAAACGGCTTGCCTGAACCTCTTTGACCATTTTCACGTCAAGGATGTGCTGGGCCTTCAGAATATCCACCATAAACATGTCAAGGAGAGGTCTTCCAGCAAGATACTGAGAATGGTCAAGTGAATGCCACTTCTGTTCTGGGCAAAATGGTGAATCACAGTAAGTAGTGTGATCGCCCAGCACCAAAGGAAAGATTCTAGGAGAAAAGCATCATTATTTGGGTACAGGAAAAAGAGCATGATGACATCTCTTTTAGGGAGTCTACACATACAAAAGGAAACACATGGAAATAATATTTTAGGTTTTCCAAGAGCCCTGGATGAGTTTCTGCACCAAAATCTATTTTTAAACCTTCAGTTGGCACAGAATGGAGTGGGCAGGGTGGGGTTCCTTAATGGATGAGACAATGACTTCGGGGCAGAGGGAGAAAGAGCAGAGATGAACAGGCAGCTGTGGCCCAAACAGAGTCAACCATGGGGACCGCGGCAAGGAGCTCTAGCAACGGTCCCTTGTGATGTTTTTGCAAGTGATGGGCCAGAAAATGTGCCCGGTGAAGCCAGCGACTCAGTAGGTGACCTTGGACCTTCTGGGTGTTGAGACGCCAGGCCAATGGAGACAAACGGAAGGAGGTCTTCAGGGCTGAGTGCGCAGGCAGGGAAGTGGCAAGCAAGCCTCGCTGGGGCCGACTCTGGTCATGCATCCAGGGAAAAAGAACTCGGAGCTGTCAGCCGTGACCCAAGGAGAGGGCCGAGGAGGCACTGTGCACTATTTCAGAAACACATCAGCCAAGATGAGAACGGAGTGCTGGGTCCTACTGGGTCATTAAAGACAGTTCATCATCTTGCCGCTTTAGGAAATGCCTCATTCTCCAAAGTTCTCTCCCCACACCGTCCACCCGGGTGCTGGGCCTTCCTCCTAACTCCCTGCTCCCCCTTTGTAATTTCGTGCCTCTGAAAGGGGTGTTGCCCTCTACAGAGAGGGCTGAGGATCTTGTGAGTTCCTATTATCTTTTCAATCCCAACTCAAACTCCTCTCCCCGGACAGGGCTCAGCCACCACTGCTCAGAGTTGAAAGCAACTCTTCTGAAACACCTTAGGATTGATGAGGGAACAGAAGGCAAGCTGAAGACAAAGCATAAACTGACACCCTGCAACCTCCCCCCACCCCCTGCTCTTGGGTGGGACATGTGTGACATTCTTCCAGGAAGCCCCCAACCATCTCAATGCTAATGCCTTGCTGGAGGGAAAAGCAACCTTCACTTGACAATGGCAAGGCCTCCAGTATCCTGTGAGTCTTCTTTACGTAGAAAGTACTTTCTCAATCACCTTGTTTCCTTACCTCCCCATCCCCACAGTATATAATCAGCCACCCCGCATAACCCAGGGCAGCAGCTCTTTCTGCCCACGGGTCCTGTCCCTGGGCTTTAATAAACCACCATTTTGCACCAAAGGCGTCTCAAGAATTCTTGGTCGTCGGCTCCGGACTCCACCCCACCGAACCTCCCCTGTATTCCAAAACTGCATTAGGATGACCTGCTCAAAGCGGGCCTCTTGCAGCGTGAGCTCCTCAAGATGAGAAGTGTGTCTTATACAGTAGGTGCTCAATAACTATTTATGCGATGCACGAGTGGGGAGATGCTCTGTGTATCTCAAGACAGACACACACAGAGAAGAGGAATGTCCCGAGCCAACCACGGTGGCCCTGGGGGAGGGAAGGGGAGGCAGGTGTCTTCAGTGTGGAAAAGGGACAGCTTCAGAGGACACAAGTACCATGTTGAAACCCTTGAAAGGTGTCGAGGCAGTGAACGCGGTCACAGAATACTGGACCCTGAGGACACCAGGGAGAGGAGGCAACCCTCTATGTTTCAGAAACACTTTGAAACGTTTATTTCACGCAAAAAAAGGAAGCTAGCTGCCTTAAATCTTTGTGTGTACGAAGCATCACATTTTAAAAAAAAATAAAATCAACTTTGTTTGGGGGAAATTTACATACAATTAAATATTCTGTGACAGCATAGTTCGATGAGGTTTGACAAATGTATATGCCCACTAACTATCCTCACTGTCATAATGCGGAATGTGTCTGTCACCCCAGAAAAGCTCCCATGTGCCCCTTTGGAGTCCATCACCCCCATCCCCCACCCCAGGCAACCAATCTCCTTCTTCTTGCTGTAGATTAGTTTGCCTGGTCTAGCGCCTCACGGGGACGTGGTGGTGTCTGGCTTCTTTCTCTCATCACTGGCTTTTTGAGATCCATCCCTGCTGTTGCATGTATCAGTAGCTGGGTCATTTTTTTTTCATCCATCTATAGTATTTCACTGTGGGACCATGGTACAGTTTCTCTATTTACCTACCGAGGACATTCAAGTTGCTTGAATAAAATCGCCATAAACATTTACGTAGAAGTTTTTTTCTGGGTAAGGCACAGTGCAGACACAGTGGTTACCAAATAAAATAGAAGAGACAGAATCTCAGATTTGGAAGGGGAGTTGAGAGGAGCCTTCACTGTTGCTGAGTCCAGCCCTCTGCCTGCTGCTTTCTCTTCTGCATCATATCCCTGAAACCTGGCCGCTGGTCTTTACTTGCCCCCACTGACAGGGAACTCACTACCTCTCAAAGTAGCTTATTCAGTGGGGGGAAGCTCCAAATGCTAGAAACGTCTCCCTTCACTGAATTTCAACTGACCACTGAATACGGCCCACCCCCCAGTGCCAAAATTCAGTCTACTAACGTGCACAGAGTCGAATGTGTAGAAATAGCCACCAGAGTGACTTCAAGTGTTTCCCATTTTAGTCTACAGATCCTTTGTTACGCCAACCATTTCACTAGATTTATTGCTCTAGCTTGTGGCTCTCACTCTTAACCTGGGCCACCAGTTACTGAACACATCACGCCAGCTGTGGTTAAGCCGGCCCGGCACTGGCCAGCTCGTCCTGCTCTCTGCACAACCATGTTGACCCTGCCTTAGCCCAGGACCCCCAGCACACACGGCTGACTCTCACAGAGTGAGAGGCAGCGAGACAGCAGCCTGGAGCCTTTTCTCACATGTGTTGCTATTAAACCATGTCCCCCCCATTCTGTGCTTCCCACAGTGGGTAGCAGATTTATGGAAATAGCACAGACTTGAAAATACAAATAGTTTCAAAAATGATTCAGACAACTTCATGGTTGAGAGACCCAGAATGGCTTATTATGGCAAACTGGGATGTTCTCTTGCTCATCTCTTGCTTTTCTGGCTGACATCGGGATAAATAACCGAGCTGGACTGGATGTTTCTGAGGCCCCTTCTAGCTCTCAAATTTTGTGATTCTTTGTCCTCCAAACGTTCTTTGGTGTCATGGCCCATCCCAGAATGAAATCAATGGGGCCAAGAGGCTGGCTACACTGTAGGTTTTCTGAGAAAGAAGGTAAACAAAAGAGAAAGGAAGGAGAGAATGTAGGGAGAAGTAGCATTACTAAAAATTCCCCACATTGCTGAGTATGAGTTTGTGCAAAGGCTGCCCCTTCTTCATGTGGGAGGGAGAGAGCTGCTACTCCCACATCCACGTTAAAAGCACAACTTATTTTAATTTACCTATTGTTTCTTCTAAAATGTTATGTACCCATCTTAGACTTCTTAGAAGCTAAGGAAAAATTTAATGAAAAAAAAAAAAACTATGATCCTAGAAAGAATGAATACCCTTGATATTTGGATGCATTTTCTTCCAGTCCTTTTTTTAATGTTTGTTTATCTATCTTTCTGTCCATCCCTCCAATATATACCCACGTCTTTCAAATTTTGTAAAAGAAAAATGGCACAGATAACTTTCCCCATTTAACACGATCTTGTCCATTTTCCCATGTCATTGTTCTTTGAAAAATATGTTTAATGATTTCATAGTATTCCATAAAGTAGATAAGCCATAATGTACAATAATTCCTACTCTTAGACATTTGAATTCCTTCTGATTTTTTCCTATTACAAACAATGCAGAGATAAGCATTCTGGCACACGAATCTTCATGTTTTCAGTCATTTTAAAGATATTTCTATTGGGGTGTAATTTGGAGACAAAGCATATGAACTTTCTTAAGGCTTTTCATATATGAGAATCACTAAGTTATTTCCCACAATCCCAGTCGTGTTCATCTCTCAGCCAAGAACTTTTCAGAATGACAGAGGAGATAAACTGTTTCACTTCCAAATTGAATATACTCAGAAGAGCAAAAGGTAAAAGCTATACAGAAAACCCCGAATTTCTCACTAAGGATCCCAAGCCCCTAAGAGAGGAAAAAAGCAGTTAGAAGGACAATTGGAGGCAAATTGCCCTGGTTGAAAAAAAATCACATAGTATGTGTCCCAGTTGAAGCTGAAATGCCAAGGACCACAGGTATGTAAAGAAGATAAACAAGAAAGGCATGTCCAAGGCTATTAATGCATCTTAATTCTAGGGCAGTGTGCGCACAGGGCTAAACCTAGTCACAATTGCATTGGTTTGCTCACGCTGGGGGCTTAACCAGCAGAAATTTGTTTTCTGGCAGGACTAGAGGCTGGAAGTCCGAGATTATGGTGTCAACAGGCAGGTTCCTTCCGAAGCCCCTCTCCCTGGCTGGCAGGTGGCCAACCTCTTGCTGCCACTTTGCATGGTGGTCCTTCCGCGTGTGCACCCCTGGTGTCTCTTCGTGCTTCCAAATTTCCATTTCTTATCATGACAACGGTCAGATTGGATTAAGGCTTACCCTAATGACCTCATTTTAACTGAATTATCTTTTTAAATACAATCACATCCTGAGGTGCTATTAGGACTTCGGCATATGAATTTCATGGAGGGACGCAGTTCAGTCTGTAACGTGCACCTCCTCAAAGGAATGGTTTACATGGAGGGCTTTGTATTTGCAATCTGATTCTGCAGGCTTTGAAGGCAGGTCTAGGAGAAAAGTACCTGCAAAATACGCTTCCCCCAAGTATCTCACGGAGCCCTCAGGAATGATCTCTGGCAGACTCTGTTTCCAAAATGTCTACAACAATACCTCCTATCTTGCCTGCTCTTCTGCAATGTGACCTTGCCTCCTCTGCATTAAGAAGTAGAGCCTACTTGCTCCTCTCAAATGCAGGCTGGCCTTAGACTTGCTTTCCACCAGCAGACTGTGGTGAAAGTGATGCCACATGCCTTCCAAGGCAACCACAGAAGGGGCCATACAACCCCAGGAAAACTGCCTTTCGGATGCTCCCTCTGGGAACTCAGCCGCCATGCTGTGAGGAAGCCCAAACCACACGTGCACGGTCTGGTTAATAGTCCCAGTGGCGGCCAGCCTGCAAGCCATCCCAGCTCAGGTGCCAGACTTTGAGTGAAAAGTTCTAGGGGATTCCGGTCCTTAGCCATTTCCCTGTTGTGCCCTCATTGAATTCCTGACCCCCAGACCCTGTGAGCAAAGTGATGGTTTCACATCCCATTTTGGGATGAAAGTGAGCCAAAAGAGAGACTGTGGCTTATTCAAACATATTCAGCTGGTGGGTGATGGAACTAGATTAAAATCCAGCCCTCACAGTGTTCTGTCCCGGACTCTTTCCACGATTTACTCTGCCAACGAGTGTTAATTGTCTGTCATGCACCGCACACTCTGTTGGGCCCTGAGGAGACAGACACCAGGGACAACTGCATGCATCTCCAGAATGCAGAATGAGGGGGGTGGAGGACATTGCAGAAGGGCCGGCTACAATTCAGTGCAAGTGAAACTCGGTGGGAACTGGAGCTCTCCTCACATGGAATGATCCCGAGGATGGACGCCGAGTTGCTGAGTGCCTCAGGCAGATGATGGCGCTGAAGAGGCATGTTCATATCAGCCCCGAGTCCCCCGTTCAAATCCCTGCCTTGTTCCCAAAGGGATGTAGGAGCTTTTCTTTGACTTAGAACTTCTTCTTTTAGACAGGATGCTCTTGAAGGTCCCTTCTGATCAGTTCTCGTGATGCTGACTGTACAGTATTTGTCCTCCCTACTCCAGGGGCAGGAGACAGTGTCAGGAGACATGGGTTCAAATCCCAGCTCTACCTGTTTGCTACGGGCTGGGTAGCCCCAGGGAAATGATTAAAGCTTACTGAGCCTCAGTAAAGTGCACAAACACACTTCCTATCTCACAGGAGTTGTTGTGAGGATTAAATAAAGTGCTTATGTAAAGATCAGGTGGAGAGATGTCTATTGAATCTGTTGCTAAAGTCTGTCCCTTTCTCCAAAGTAATATCTCAAACCTTCCACCTTCTACTCTAAAAAGCTGCCAATTCTCTTTCTATCCCTAAAATAGCCAGGTCCTCTTTGAGGAGAGCAATAGAAGAGAGAGAAAGAAGAAAATATGAGCTACCTCTTCTTCAGCTTTGCCCGACCACTCACCAACGGCTGTGCCCCTGCCCATCCCCCGACCTCCCTTTGCAGAGGACTGGAGAACCCTCCCCTGCCAATTGCCCAGCCTTCCCTTCACAAGACGTCCCCAGGAGTCTTCGGGATCCTGAGCCAATGATTATGGATCCCTCCTCACAGATCTCCCTTTCTACAGTAAAGAGACTTCCCTCAAGCCCAAACTCCTCGCCATCTTCTACCCACACCCAAACTTCTTCAAAATGTCACCTGCCTCTCTCACTTCTCTCCCACCTGGGGTTGGCTCAGGGTCCCACTGAAACTGTTGTCACAGCTCTAGGAGGGCAGTGTTGTCACTAAATCCAGGAGTCACTCTTCAGCCCTTAGCTTCTTGATGCTCTGTCATATTTGCCTACGTAGATCCCTTGAAGTCACCTTCCTCCCCATCATGGGGACACCACCGTCTTCCACCTTGCCTCCCACCTCTGCTCCCTTCTTGTTGGCCTTACCCCCAAAAATCCTCCTGTCCAACGATCGTATCTGTGTGCGGATGTCCCACGGACATCTCAAATCTAACAGATTCAAAATCAGCTCAGGTGTCTCTTCGAACCCCAACCCTCCAATTCTGTTCCTCCATCTCTGCTCGCTTGCTTAAGAAACCAAGTGGTCATTTAACTGGCTGCACGAGCTGGAAAACAGGCGTCATTATCCTCCACACTGTCCTATCTTATCTATGGGTCCCACCTTTAGCTTCTTAATCCACCTCTTCTCTCCCATCCAACTGTCCCTGTCATTCCCTACTTAAAGGGCCACAACAGTCTCCTCTCAGGGCTCCAGGCTTCTGATTGCCCAACCCAATCCAGTCCATTGCCTGAATGATGTTGTTAAATCATATCTGATTATGAAACTGCCCTGTTTAAAAACCTTCAGCAGGGTTCCATGATTCTCATGCCGAAGTTCACGCTCTGAGCTTCCGCACATGGTGTTCCCCCTGCTTCGAACGTCCTGCCTTCTTCTCCAGGCTGTTGATTCAACTCCTACTCACCCTTCAGACTTCTGTTTAGACTTTACTTCCCTGGAAAACTTTCCCTGATTCCCCACGGCTGTGAGATCCTTCTCAGATATTCCCTTAAGTGCTTTTGCTTATCACACGGTTACTGTGATTATTTCTCTTGCCTAGCTAGCCCTGGGGCTGGCACAAATCAGGACATTAATAAATACTTGTTGAAACATAAGAAGGGAAGGAATTACTTTCCACCGATCATTCTCAAACATTCTCAGCAAGCATGAGGGTCACCTGGTGGGCTTGTTAAACCAGCTTGCTGGGCTCCCCCCCCAGACATTCTGTTCGCAGTTTCTGCTTCTGTCGTCTGGGGTGATGCCCCAGAATTTGCACTTCTAACCAGGCGCTGCTGCAGCTGCTGGTCTGGGACCACACGTGAAGATCTTCTGCTTTATACACTGAAAGCAGTCCGCAAAGTGAGGGATGGTTATTTTTAGAGAAGGCTGGCAGAAGTTTTTGGAGGCTTGGTACATTTCTGGTACCTCTCTTCTTTGTAGCTTCCTTAATAAGAAGATTTCATGAGAGTTTGGCTTCTTAAAAAGTTCAGAAAACTGAGTGGGCTCTAAGGTAACCAAAGCCCACGCCCCATTAGGGATCAAAAGCTGCACCTGGTGGCTCCTTAGTCGGTTGCCAGGCTACGGAACAAAGGTGAGGGTAGGATGTGATTAGCGGCTGGCAGAGAGTTTCCAATGAGCTACTGAGGCATGAAGAGAGGTGAGACCTCCCCTCAGGAGAAGACTGTGGAAACCAGATGCAAGGAGTTCCCACGACCATTGCCTTGATTTACACGTGGAAGGGCACACCATCCCCTTGTGGACAAGTTCATGCTGCAACTTGTCCTCTAATGGGACTGGGGAATATTTTTCTCAGAAGAACCACTGACAACCCATAAGGGACATTTCTTAATGAGTTATGGGTAAGAAATGACTTAGGCTTATCACCATTTGCTTTTAAAAAATAAGCTCTATTCGTTTATTTTTGATCATCAAATACAATTCACGTTTGCAAATTTAAAAAGTACAGAAAAGCATGCAATTGCATGTCCCCTGAAGGACATTTTACTAAAGTTTGGCATGCATCCTTACAGGAAAAAAAAATTAACATAAATGGGATTACTCTATATATTCTTCTCTATAACTTTATAAGAAAAAACTTAACTGAATACGGTGGACATTTCTGCATTAATACTTCTAACTCTGCTTCATTAACAGTCATAGAAGGTTTTATTGTGTGGATGTACCATATTGTACTTAACCTTCCTGGCATTTAGATTGATTTCTATTTTTTGCTGTTATTAGCAATCTTGCAGTGGACAACCTTGGACATATATATCTGTGTGTTTGTGAGATGGAATGGCTAGATCAAAGACAATTTGTATTTAAAGTTTAGCTACGAATTGCAGGTTTCCCTCCAGAAAGACTGTGAATGTATATTTCCACCAATAGTATGAGTGTCCATTTCCACATACCCTCACCAGC
Source organism: Ailuropoda melanoleuca (assembly GCF_002007445.2). Taxonomy (NCBI): domain Eukaryota; kingdom Metazoa; phylum Chordata; class Mammalia; order Carnivora; family Ursidae; genus Ailuropoda; species Ailuropoda melanoleuca. Next base: position 2,197,764 of record NC_048227.1, read on the forward strand.
ACTTGCGCTCATCAGTGCTTCAACATAGTTTATGAGCTCTGTTACTTTAATTTTTCATTTCTTGGATCAATTTCTTTGGGCACTCTTCAAACACATTTTTTCCCCTTTGTATTTCTTCCTGACTTGCCTATTCAGTTCTTTGTCCCTTTTTCTATAGGGATTATTCATCTATTTTTCTTATTGACTTACAAAGCTTTTTATTTGTAGAAAGATTAATACTTTCTCCAGTTTGTTGCTTGTTTCTCTTAACATTTTTTTCCCACAGTGCCATATGGATGTTCTTAGTTTTTTAATTTGTATAGAGTTGGATATGTTGGTGTTCTATGAAGTTGCATATTTTCCTTTTAAGATAAAAAAAATCATAATTCTTTTTTTCTATGAGAAAAAAATGTTCGTATTAAGGAAACTATGAAGAAGAGAGGAACCAGAATGAAGCACAAGAGAAATAAAGACAGAGAGGAAGAGAACAGAAAAGAGAGCTGCATTCATGTTTCTTCAGTTCTCAGGAGATATGGAGTGATTCCCTCCTGTAAGGGCCTGAGATGCTGTGTTTTGTATCAGCTCCCAGGTGAGGCTGATGGCCAGTGGACCACACTTGGAGTGTCGAGGCTTTTTACATGGCTGAAGATTTTAATTTTATTTTATTTTTTATATTTGTGTCTATAGTTTTTTTCCTTAAGATTTTATTTATTTTTTGACAGAGATAGAGACAGCCAGCGAGAGAGGGAACACAAGCACGGGGAGCGGGAGAGGAAGAAGCAGGCTCATAGCAGAGGAGCCTGATGTGGGGCTTGATCCCAGAACGCCGGGATCACGCCCTGAGCCGAAGGCAGACGCCACCCAGGCACCCCTTGTGTCTATAGTTTTTAAAGGTAAGTATACAAGGATGAAGTGTTCTCTTCTTGAGACCTTTCTTGGCTGGATAAAATTAAGTGGAGACATTAATTGGCCATTATAGGCAGAAATATTCCAGCTCTGTGCTAACTAGTCCTCTTCTGAGCATTATAAAGGGGTTTCTCTGTATTATTTTTTTGTGAGAAAGAATAGCTACAGTCTAAACACATCCCTGAAGACAGTAATCTAATGAGTCATGTAAAAGGCAACATAGTCTGGTGGGGGAAAAAAATCTTAGAATAGCACTCAGGAGAGCTAGACTCCTACTCTGGCTTGAACTTGGTTGCTTTGTGGATGTTAAACTTCCCTAGCTTAGTGCCTTCAACTGTAAGATGAGATGTTAGAGACTCACTGGCCCAGGATGATGCTGGGATAAAAAATGCGAGGACGTTTTGGAGTAGCAGTGATATCAATGCTCCTCGTACAACCTGTGGTATACTGGCTGAGGCTGTCTAATTTCCAAACAAGTTTCCACAAAACTGTCTCTGAACTGCAAAAGAGGCTCTGGGCACTTTTTTGAGTGTCCTGAAGTTAAGAAGCTGCCTGTGCCATATTCATGCCTATGCTGTCAGAGCATATGGTCACAGCTTGCTATTTGAAAGGAAAATAATGGGCATATGTTTCTATTTGAAAGGGAGAGGTTAAATACGGACCGGACTCAACTGGTGTGCATATCAAGGGTAGTTAGGGACAGCACTGGCAAGTTGGTATGAGGAACAGGAAACTAGCGTTTATTGAGTGTGAATTATCTCATTCCCTTGCGACAACCCCATGAGATGGGAATTATTTCTAACTTTTTACGGGAATTTAGAGTCAGCAATTTGCCCAGATTTCACAACTAGAAAGACTAGGACCTCAAAGCCCTCAGCTCCACTCTTACCCCTCACCCCCCACCTCTGAGCAAAGCGGCTTCACCTCTTTTAGCCTTAGTGTCCCTAAAGTTAGTAGTGACAGCACCTCTCACACAGGGGGACGGTGGGGATTAGTGCCACGATGTTCCTGCCCAGGGCTGGCCCACAGTAAGCGCACAGTGCACAGTAGGTATGATTTCTCTCCTAGGCTCTCATAGAGCCCCGGAGGTTAGAAAAGACTCAGGGCTGTTGCAATGGAAAATAAAAGTAGACACGCCCCCCTCCCAGTCTTATCCACCTGTCCTCAGGGACAACGTGCCCAAGGGTGTGTCTGTGCCATATGGGGGAGTGCCCACTAGTGCTTCCCTATGTTCCCGGGGAACAGCCACCTTTGGGTTGCTTCCCACTTTTCTGGCCCTCCTTGCATGGCGTGGGAAGGGGGCAGAGCCCTGGCAACGAATCTAGGTCAGAATCCACCTCCTCCATTCGGCTACTGTCCTTGGGCCTCAGTTTCCCCATCTTTCCTTCACATGGTCATTGCTGAGACTTAATAAGGGTGCGTAGTGCACAGGTGTTCTGGCAGTGGGAGCTAGTTCCCTCACATGAACCTGGAAGACAGACACGCTCTCCTCCCCCTCGCCTGGGGCAATAAACGGAATAATCCCAGCAAACGTGCACCCAGTGCTTCTTGGGGATCCGGCACCAAGCGAGGCGCGCGCCCTGCCCCGCTGCCATCACCACTTACATGATCTCAATCATCATATGCCCCCAGGATCCTCCAGGCCAACTGCCAACAGCATCAGACTGTGTGTCACCTTCCAGGCCTCCTCCCACAAAAATACTGGCCTCCCAGGCTCCGGAGCTCTTAGTTCACCCCATAAACTCTGCTAATGCTTACCACATGCGGCTGAGCTTGAGCGCCCCGCCCCACGCCCCTTCCGCGGGCTCCCCAGGCCTGGCGGTAGGAGACCCTTGTTCCCAAGGGATCCTTCTCCGTAGGGGGCCCTTCCCCGCTAGGAGAACTTCTCCCGAGGGGACACTTCCCGCTAGCAGACCCTCCTCCTAAGGGACCCTTCCCCTAACAGACCCTCTCCCTAAGAGATCCTCCCTCTAAGGGCCCATTCCCCTACGAGGCCCTTCCCAGAGATGGGCCCTCCCCTCGCGGGAAGCGGCCGGCGCTGTGGTCCCCACAGGCCACACATGACCTTGGATGCCTCTCCAAAGCTAGCGTCCACTCCTGGCAACAGGCGGCGGGTCTACACCCAGCAGTGCATTTTGTTGCTAAGAATTGGAAACCCGATCGCTCTTCTTTCTCCTTTGCAATCACAGTAACTTGGCGCTTAACCACTCAACACCCACCCTCTGGCCGGAGCGGGCGGATCCCGTGGGGGGGTGGGGAGCGGGGATGGGCGGGCAAAAAAAAAAAAAAAAAAAAAAAAAAAAAAAAAAAAAAAAAAAAAAAAAAAAAAAAAAAAAAAA
>NC_048227.1:2201802-2237405 GCF_002007445.2 Ailuropoda melanoleuca
GGGCAGCGGGCATCTTCGCGGGACCTCGGGGGTGCGGCGTCCGTGGCGGGAGCCGCCGCGCGGTCCTCTCCCGGTCCTGCCCGGGTCCCCATCCGTCGCAGCCGGCTGCCCGGGGCGGGGGATGGGGGGTGCAGCGCGCTGCGAGCAAAACTTTGGGTGCCCGCGGCTTTGCCCCCAGCCTGGGCTCCCGGCGAGAGCGCAGCGGAGCGGGGGCTCTAATGGGGAGCCCCGCTCGCGGCGGGGCTGAGGACCGGCTGCAACGCGGAGCTTCCCGCCTCAATTTGGGTCCTGCTAAAAACCCGGTGGACAGTAGCATCCTTCTCCGCTGAAGTTGGCTGGTCTGCAAAGGGTAAAGATAGAAGCAGACAACAAAAATGCAGACAGGAGTCGGTGCCTCCTTCGGGGGAGGTCTTTACCTCGGGGTAGCGTACCCCTGCTGCTGTTGGTAGCTCCAGGAAAGCTGGCTCGGGTGTTCCTTAGCGGCATGGGGGGGAATACTACTGTCACTGGAAGGAGCCGGCACTGACGGCGATGGGCGCTCTAAACTTAAATTAGCCGTGCGCAGTGTCCAGTGGCGGCGACGTACGTGCAGGGACGTGTAACAGTTGGGATGTAATCACGTCTGCAAGGTATGAACTCAACGAGTGTCCCCGGGTAGTGCAAGTACTTACTCACGGTTCTCTTGTTAATGCTGACCTAAGGTTATCTCAACCGTGGCCCTCCCCGCCCCCTCCCCGAGGCTCTCCTAACACCTGCTTTCATGTTTTGCTGCGTGAAAACAAATTGCCGTATTTCTGGTTAACTCCTCCATTACTAGGAAAATTTTCATTTCACTTTGTGTGCGTGAGTGTATGTGTGTGTATGCGCGCGCTTCTTTTTGCCTAATGACCGACTTTGGTAGAAAAGCCTTTATTAAGTCATTTTGTAAAATGGGATCCGTAGATTGCTAGAGAAGCCGGGTTCAGATGAAGAAATCTAAATCACTTGGGGCTGACTTTTAAAATGGAGATGGTGTTTATTGTTTTTTTTTTTTTTTTAAGCAGTGACTTGCACTTTGCAGAAAGATTTGTACATTTGAAGATTTGTGCGCAAGTTCACATGGTGGTAGTGGTGGGGGGGAAATCTGGTGGCCTTGTTTTTGAGTACAAGGATTTCGAGTTATCAGTTGCACTCTGAAGGCTGTATAATGTGTCACATTTTTACAGCTGTAATGCTAAGGAAAATACATAATTAAAATGCACTAAGGCAACAGTTAAACTTTGTTAGGAATATTTTATTCCTTGTTGCAAGTGAAAACATTGGTACCTGTTTTACATTTATATGGTTTATGAAAGTGTACAGGTCTTTTAGTGTAAAATTTCAAATGGGTTGTCACAAATTTTAAATTCATTGACAGGCTTCTGTGCTCTGTGAAATGTGTAATATATCCATCATTTTTTATATCATATTGAAAATTCATATTACTGGGGAGATGTCACCATTTGACAAAAGCTCATGTATCTTGAAAATGAAAATTCTGGTGCTGCTATAGAGATTTCTGATGGGATGATGAGTTGGTCATATGCAAGGGAATATATTCTCTTGAATCTTATCAGATAAAATGTAACATTCTAAATGGAATACTTAACACCAGGCTGGAAGTAGTCATAAGTACATGTTATTGTGTCGCTAGGTGAAGGATTTCCTAATTTCTCTTTGTTTTTCTTCTAATGGTATTTTATGTGGTTAGGGTTGGTCATGATATTTTGGGAGAAGGGAAACATTGACTAGTGAAAGTTACATATAGTTACATAGCCCAAGTTACATAATTGGCCGTTATGAGAAATGCCAGGTTCAGATCTTCCAAATATAACTTTAATGTGTCTTGGGGTTTCTTTCTACATGGTAATGAGAATTTCTGAGTTATACTCTGCTTATTGGTGTGTGTTTGTTTGTAATGCTTCTAGATTCTTAAAGAGTTAAGTCTTTAATTCTGAAACGCAGGTGGCAATGCGTACTTTCTTTATATTGTCCACCAGAGTCAGACCTGAGTTTATTTAAGTAGGCTCCACTCTGAATGTGGGGCTTGAACTCACGACCCTGAGATCAAGAGTTGCTTGCATGCCAGCCGGGTGTCCCCAGACCTGAGTGTGGCCTTCTGAGGATGCCTTCTGAGGTGAAGGATGGTTGGGTCATAAGTATCTTATATGTTTAGTCTGTGGTGCCCTAGTTTTACTGCTAGGTCTTTGATAGGCTTATTGATTCTGGTAATGTTTAGTATAGCCTCCTACATTCAATATAGCCTCGTGTGCTAACAGTTTATATTCATCAGGCTGAAAGGGATAGAAATGCCCTTCTCAGTTATTGCTTTGGGGTTGTTCATAGTTCTCTGTTTCTCCTTTGGAGTTATCGCCAGTCACTTAGATCCATGGTTCGTTTTTTTTTTTTTTTTTTCTTTAAAGATTTTATTTATTTATTTGACAGAGAGACAGCCAGCGAGAGATGGAACACAGCAGGGGAAGTGGGAGAGGAAGAAGCAGGCTCCCAGCGGAGGAGCCTGACATGGGGCTCCATCCCAGATCTCCAGGATCACGCCCTGAGCCCAAGGCAGACGCCTAACAACTGCGCTACCCAGGCACCCCTGGATCGATGGTTCTTGAACTTTGGTGTGTATCAGAATTACCTGGGGGAGTTTGGTGATCTGTAGAACCACAGCTTGCTTTCCAGATGAGTTTGATACACACCAAGGTTTTTGAACACTGAGTTAGATTGCCTTATGTCTTTCCTCATTCCAGTCACCTGCTGCTTTCCTGGAGCCTCCTCTAGCTCCATGTTTCTCCAACCTGGGTATGCATTGGAGTCATGGAGGAGCTTTAAACCATACTGAAGCCTGGATCTCATTTCCAGAATTTGAGGTTTGACCTGGGTGTCAGATTTAAAAACTCCTCAGGTGATCCTAATGTTCAGTCAAGTTTGAGAACCATTGCTCTAACCCTTTCAATGAGATCACCATGATGCAGTTTCCCTTTTAACCTTGTAGCTGGCCTTGTGGTTTTATTGTACTCCCCTGCCCCCCAAATTCCAGTGACCTTTATACACTTTGAACCTTTTATTTAAACTTGTTCCATGGTTGTGATCTCAAGGTTTGAAGTTTCTCCCTGACTTAATCAGCTTTTAATGACTTATTCTGTTTATTCCTACTCTTGGGCTCCTACTTTGTGCTAGTGTGCGGTATGCATCAGAATCACCAGTGAAATTTAAAAATTCAATCATCTGGGCTCCACCTCTGACCTGGAGGATCTCTGGAACATGAATTTGTGGATTTAAAAAAGCTCCACAGGTGATGCTTGTATCTTTGTGCTCTGGTTTTATCCTTGTTGGCCAATCCCATAATCTCACTCAATTCTCTGTCATCATTAGTCTGACTTCATGTGGTCTGGTTGCTTACCTGGACCTCTACCTGGACCACTTTTCTCAGGCCAATTTCCAGCCTTGGATCAGGTCCACTAATTAGGCTTCTCTGCCACTGGTTTGCTGGAGAAGTCGCAAAACTGTGCTAATTGGGTTTGCTGCAAATCTAGCTTCCTTTTGGGGCCTTATGCTTTTATTACCCCAGAAGCATTTGGTTTCCCCTTTTCTTCTTGGACCCCCTTTCTCTCCTAACTTTGTGATTCGAGTTTCCCCTGGAACTTGAGTTCCAGGCTACCTACTTTACTGGAGAGTGCTACACTAAGTAAGTGCTCAGATACTGATTAAATTTTATTAGACCACTGCATGTTTAACAGATGGCAACTGGCCACTTGGTTGGTAACTGCCTTGTAAATCCAGTAATAAGCAATTATCACCCTCTATGCAGCCTTATGTATAGCCACCTGTAGCTAACCTTTATTGAGCCCTTCTTATGTGCCAAGCACTAAGTGCTTTATAAGCAGGCTCATTTACTCTTCACAACAACCTCTGAGAGGTAGGTAGCGTTTTGTACTCATTTTACCTGTGGGGAAACTGAGGCACTGAGATGTTAACTAATTGGCTTGAGATCCTGAGACTTGTAGTGATGAAGCCAAAATGGAAAGCAGGCTGCTAAATTCATAGTCTGTTTGTAACCACTAAGCTGGAGTGCCTTCCATGTAGCCTGGAGCTTTCTATGGGGAGGAAGAGCATTCAGGTCAGTACCAAGGGAAGATGGCGGTTGATGTTTTCTAAATACTGTAGCGTTGTTACTGGACCTCAAATTTCAGGTTACCTTATTTACTGTTGTCATTGTTAAATTCCATTGGATAATTTGGAAGAGAGAAGAGGAAATATGCATAACCCCTTCCATATACCCATTCTTCTCCCATAGTAAAGTGACTGTTGCCATTTTGGAGTTTTTCTTCACAGAGAATTTTTTTCATCCTGTAATTTTCAAATTCCAACTGAGAATAGGTTGTGGCAGTCTCTTGGCAGATTTTAATGTCCCAGAATTGACCACTGGGAGTGTACCAACCATTTCCTTGAGGAACAGTTGGAAAATTCTTTTATCTGCATTCACGTACATGCATTTAAGACCTTTTTTTTTTTTTTTAAAAGATTTTATTTATTTATTTGACAGAGGCAGCAAGAGGGGGAACACAAGCAAGGGGAGTGTGAGAGGGAAAAGCAGGCTTCCCGCGGAGCAGGGAGCCCGATGCGGGTCTGGATCCCAGGACCCTGGGATCATGACCTGAGCTGAAGTCAGACACTTAATGGCTGAGTCACCCAGGTGCCCCTTAAGTCCTTTAAATGCAAATAGGTGCATTTTGTATGATACAGAATTGTTGTTAGTTTTCTTCAGCATACCTTTTATCTAACCACGGTTAAGTTTAGCTACTGTACTGGGATTATACCTAGCTGGGAAGTTTCTTGTGCCCTTAAATATTGGGGCAAAACAAAGTGAAACTCTGACAAGTTAGACGGGTAATTAAGTGGAATCAGGTAAGATGTTATTAAATTCTACCTACCAGTTGCCTTTATATTATTTCCACTCTTTAGAGCCCTTGCATGTTTTTTGTTTTGAGACATGAACTTGAGGCCGTCCTCTAGGTGTCTCTTAGATCAGAGGCCAGTAATGTTGGTTGACTGAATCTATAGAATGGAACAGACCCAGAGTGAATAGGAAAACAGTAAGTAATAAGTAATAAAAGCTGTAGTGTTTCTTCCTTTTTTTTTTTTTTAATTTTTATTTCTAAGTAATCTCTGTACTCCGTGATGGGCTTGAACTTACAACCTCGAGATCAAGAGTTGCATGCTCTTCCAACTGAGCCAGCCAGGTGTCCCTAAGTGCTATAGTTTTAAGAGTAGACCCTTGAAGTCCAAATCCGTGGAAGGTGAGTAAAGCTGAGGGTAGGGAATAAATATCAGGTAAATGTAGAGTATAAAGAGGAGTTAAAGTAGAATTATCTTTTATTTATTTTTATTTATTTATTTTTTTAAAGATTTTATTTATTTGACAGAGACAGGCAGCCAGCAAGAGAGAACACAAGCAGGGGGAGTGGGAGAGGAAGAAGCAGGCTCCCAGCGGAGGAGCCTGATGTGGGGCTCGATCCCGAAATGCCGGGATCATGCCCTGAGCCAAAGGCAGATGCCCAACTACTGCGCCACCCAGGCGCCCCTAGAATTATCTTTTAAAAAGTGAAGATGTTTAAGTTTTATTTGGTTAAATATTCCTACCAAGTGATGATACATTTCTATTGAATGTAACTGAGCATTTTAGTATGTATAGTTTTTTTTAATTATAATTATTATTATTTTATTATATATTGGTCACCATACAGCACATCATTAGTTTTTGGCTCCCACATACCTAGAAGCTATTTTCTTAAATTTCCTCCTATGTTTGTAAATCTCTTTTAGTAAAAAAGGCATAAACATTTGTACCCATGATCCTGACCAATATGTTTTGTCAGCTGGGACAGAGAATATGGTACCTCCTGCCATCCTTTGTATTAGCACATAGAAATTAGTCCTATGTTCTTTAGTGAATCTCTGAAGTGCAAAAGTCTGTCAGAGTTGGACAGCTACTTACCTGCCACATATTGATCCTGTATCTGAGGCCTGTTTTGGAGAAATACATTATTAGTCTTAGAGATTCATCGTATTAACACTATTCTTGCTATATCCAAATATAAAAACAAATGATGTGATGGGAACACTGCTTTAGGAAACTCTAGTTGTTTATATATTTGCTATTCTAGTATTTAGGTGGTCTGGCCTCTTGACAGGCAGCTCTAAAGCCTTAGCCTGCCCCCTACCCCCACAGTCTTTTGTGGGAATGAAAATACTTTTGTAAAGCTTTCCTAGAAACATGGATGTGGTGAATGGAAAAGGTGATGGGCTAAGTGTTAGTAGACCTGGTTTTTTATTTCACTCCGTAACGAACTTGCGATATGAGCAAATCTGTTAGCCTCTCTGGGTCTGTTTTCTCATCTGTAAAGATCTAGTTAGACTAGATTTTTAAAATCCTTCTGCTCTGATTCTCTGATCTTCTGTATATAGTCATATCCTTTCTGCCCTTTACCAGACTCTGTGTCTTCTATCTGGGGATTCTATAACTCCATATGTCTCAGCTCTTGGAACCTAATTCTCTTCATTTTACTTTTTACAGGGTATTTACAATATCAAAGACAAGTAAGATGCAGTACAGTATTTCTCCTGCTGTCTAGCACATGATGTATTTACTCTAGCCTGAAAATGGTTCATGTTCAAAACTTTAGGTTCTGTAAAATGAATTAGTGCCATAATTTATCAGTGTAAGCCTGCAGTTTGGAGAAATAAATTTCCTTAAAAATATGAAATGCTTATTTATTTAAATGGCTGGAAGAAGAAAGGGCAAGAGTAATTGAAATCTACTGGAGGTAATCAATGCAAAGAGAAATTTAAAAAGATATGAAGTAGTGATGGATATGAAAATGTTTTTATTTATAGGACAGTGACCATCAGTAATTTATAGAGATTGGTAGATGGTGTTTGTTGATGTTTCTGTGCTCAACCTAATGTTATGTTGGCTACTTGTATTCCTTAGGGAATTTTAGTAAATCAAAAAGCCCTCAAAATTAAAGGAAGAACTATTTTTCACTCTAACAGGCTTAGCTGGCATTTTGTTGATATACAATGTCTAGTGAAAATAACAGCTATCAATTAAATAATCCAATTTCTTGACAACATGTGTCAGTCAAGTAAATCTATTAATTTACTGATCTTTGGAGATTAGCTTGTTAAACATGGGCTAAGACTGTAGTTTCCGCACTGTTTTTGGCTTTGGTAAGTATTTTTTTTTTTTTTTAAAGATTTCATTTATTTATTCAACAGAGATAGAGACAGCCAGTGAGAGAGGGAACACAAGCAGGGGGAGTGGGAGAGGAAGAAGCAGGCTCACAGCAGAAGAGCCTGATGTGGGGCTCGATCCCATAACGCCGGGATCACTCCCTGAGCCGAAGGCAGACGCTTAACCGCTGTGCCACCCAGGCGCCCCATGGTAAGTATTTTTTAACCGACAAGGCCAGCCTTTGGCAATATGGGCTGTAGAAAATGGGCTAGATTTGTGGGTTCATATTATTACATAGATAAAATTAACCTTTGGTGCAATATTCTGTTGCCTCTTCTCCCTTTCAGAGTTCTCTTCTGTATTCTAGACATGATTCCTTATCATGAGAGGTTTGGAAGCTGTCAGATATGTAAGCTTGATTTTACAAAGATGGATTATCTTTCCAAGAAAAAAAAATATAGGGAGGTAACCAAAGAATGGTTGTGGCTATTCAAAGAGGAGGGCCAGTAGTTGCCTTTATGTATTTATGTATGTATTTGTTTGTAGAGCACATGGATGGTGAGGGGGCAGAGGGAGAGGAGGAGAGAGAATCTTAAACAGAAGTTCCTCATCCAGGGTGGAGTGCAATGTGGGCTCCGTCTCACGACCCTGAGATGTGACCTTAGCCGAAATCAAGAGTCAGATGCTCAACCAACTTAACCACCCAGGTGCCCCAGTAGTTGCCTTTATTAAGAGTAATTGGTGGTGGGAATTTTAGCAGCCCAAGTAGAGGACTAGTTAGGAAAAAGATTTCGGGTAAGGAGGAATTTCGTAGCTTATATCACAGAGGTATAACCTGTCCTACTTCAATAAGGATGATCTTTTCTGGAAGTTGTAGTTTCTATGGGTTCTTTGGTACGATCCTTAATTTATTTTGTGTATTTGTGGTTTATTCATGGAAGAGAGCTTATTTTCAAAGCGAAGTTTGGTTCTCTTTGCCTTCTTCCTAGGTGTCACATGTGGTGGAAAAAGAATAGAAGATTTTTATTTTGTGGACCAAGCCCTTATATACAATGAATGTCAGTGTTGATTTAATACATGAACCACCAGATGGCAATAGAAAAAGTGTTTATAGAGGATATAATCTGTAGTTTTCACAGCTAATTTTTTTTCCTTCCATGGATACACTACTTTTCAGTATACTTATGTAATACACAAAATATTTGGCTATGAGCAAGATGAGTTTATAATACCTGACAATGCAAATCACAACCAGCAAATAGAATAGCAGTAAAGTATTACTAGAAAAAGACAATTTCTTTATACAAACACATGTATGAACTGTTCCCAGAGGGAGTGGATTTCCAAATATGCAACTTTTGATTTATGTTGTATAGTTATGCTTTTAGTTCTAATTTTTTTGTTTAGTAGTTAGCTTTACAGTAAGCTGTGATGATTTCAAGAACATAAAAGAAAACATGGCTGTTGCCCTACAGTATTTTATGTAACACCGTTTAGAGGAGATATATGAGTTTATGAACGTTGAACATATTTATATATTTTCTGGCCAAAGGTATTTTTACTTTATGTCGAATTTGTTTTATTTTTGCCTTGTAGGCATGTCCCCTTTTTCTAAGTGTGTCGTCTTGGCTTTTCTAAGGTTTTTTTCTTTCTTTTTTCTTAGCTAAGACTCTTGGCTGCAAGCTAGAAACTCAGTCTGAACTACTTAAGAAAGGATTTCATTGGAGCCATCCTGGGGTATCACAGTACCTTGAAACTTGGCAAATTTAGGATTCAGCTCCACCTTAGGAATAACTAGAGCCAAGTGTTCAAAACCTCTCAGGTATTGTCCTCTATGTCATCCTCTTTCAGTTTGCTTCTGTTCCTATGTTTGGTGTCATTCTTGACTGTCACTGAAAATTGGCTTTACCTCTGTGACTCAAACCCAACTATCATCAGTCTTTGCATTTCTAATGCTTAGAACCTGAAATAAAAGAGTGACTTAAAGCTTTGGTCCTGAGTCCAAAATCTGTGAAATGGTCAGATTGGTATTTTAAAGGCATAATCTCAACAAGGGGAGAAAGCATTTTGGTTGCAAAACTGAGAGTAGATTGGGAAAAAACCAGAATGAATGACTCTAGATAGGTTAGGCTGTATTCAGCAGTTGTGGTGAGAGAAGGTGGTAGCTTGGACTGGGCTAGGTTGATAGTGTTGGAGATGGGCAGAGGTAGATGTTGTAGAGACAGGTTTAGGACACACACACAAAAATTGGATTTGTTAAGGTAGTAGCTTGGATATGGGTGGTGGATGAGAATATATCATGGGTGATATTCAGGTTTCTGGCTTGCGTGACTAGTTGGTTAGTGCAGTCATTTGCTGAGGTTGGACCACTTCAGTTTGGGAACTATGGTCATAATTGTGGTTTTTGATATGTTAATGCAAGGTATTTTTGGGGCATCCGAGGAGCTGTTAAGAAAGTATTAGATGTGGCTTTTTCAGTCAAATGTGAGGTCTGGGCTTTTGCTGTAAATATTTGTGGAGAAGGTATAGCCTANTTTCTGGCTTGTGTGACTAGTTGGTTAGTGCAGTCATTTGCTGAGGTTGGACCACTTCAGTTTGGGAACTATGGTCATAATTGTGGTTTTTGATATGTTAATGCAAGGTATTTTTGGGGCATCCGAGGAGCTGTTAAGAAAGTATTAGATGTGGCTTTTTCAGTCAAATGTGAGGTCTGGGCTTTTGCTGTAAATATTTGTGGAGAAGGTATAGCCTATTGCTTCAGAGGATGGGATTGGCATAAAAAAGACTGTCACTTACTAGCTGTGCTTCCTAAGGTTGGCTACTTAGTCATCTTTTAGCATTATTTCTCATCCCTGAAGTAGGTGTAGTAATTGCACCTACTTCATAGAGCTGCTCTGAGGATCGGTTGGTATGGTTGCGGGTAAGGTGTTTAGCACCTTAGCAAGTACATAGCATGCATCCTGTCAGTGTTAAGTGGTGGTCTTATTCTTTACGCTCTTGTGGACAGGAATTGTGCCTCATTCACCTGTTCTTTTCCCATAGGACTAGATATTAATGAGCCACTGTGGGGCAGAGTGGAGAGTGTGAACAGTTGCATGACTGGAGCATAGTGATGTTAATCTGGCTATGAATTGATAAACTGAAGGAGGAAGAGATTGGAGTGATGGGAGTGAGAGAATGATGGTGGTAATATTGGAATAAGTACTTGAACTGGGGTGGCACAATTGGAATAGCAGTATTGCTGTGGGGAGGTGAATAAGATGAGAACCAAGAAGAGGCCATTGGATTTGTTGGTTAGGTGGGAAATGTTTATCTTTTCACTACAGTTCTAGGACTATAGAGCAGATTGAAGTTGATTACAGAATGAATGGGTAGTGAGAAAATGGCGTTAACAGGTGTGTTCTTTGTTGAAATTATCTGTTGAAATTCCCAAGAAAAAGAAACTATGAAAGCATTTGAAGTGTGTAGCGACAAAATGATCTTAAAATGCCTTGGGAATATTTATACCAATTTGGAAACTGTTCTCAAGGTTGGAAAAAAAAGTTGGCTGTTGTCATTTGGCAAAATGGTAAGTAATCATCACAATTCCCTGAAGTGATCATTTTCGTTTCATACTTTGTGACTATCGCAGGTTTCTAACAACATTGTCACCAGAGCTGATCTAGAGGATTTCCACCTGTACCCTGCCACAAACACATAGAAAGTGTGGACAAAATATACTAAGGACAAAGAAAAGCATTCCTGAGCCTGATAGACCAGAACATCCCAGGTGCCAGAAGTGAAAGGAGAACTCAAAGCCAGGGTATAATTAGGAGCTTAAGTCCTGCCCTGCTCTCAGATCTGGATGCAGCCTCCAAGGTCTTGGTCCTGAGGGTGTCATGAAGGAACAGGAGACATGATCTTAGGTCTCCATGAAGAAGGAAGGTGGAGTTGAGGTCTTCCTACATAAAACTTCGAAGGGTGTCCATCTGTGGAAAGAAGACTAGAAAAACCTGGTCCATGGAAGTGCAAAGAAATAGGTGGTCCTCCTGAGGTTGTATATAATTAGAAATAAAAAGAGAAACATCAGAATCCCAAAGTTGTACATCACTTTGGGGATGGGTTAAAATTTAACATTTCTTACAGTGCAACTAACCCTCAAGCTGAGAAATTAGCATGAAATGTGGTACAGAACTGTGGAAACCAATGGAGCCCTTAGAAGTAAGTGTGAAACAGTCCTGCAGAGCAAATGAAAACCTGGGACTCTCAATGAAGAAACAGTTCATGCTAAAGATGAACTTGCAGTGTTAAAAAAAAAAAAAATTGCCAGCCACACAAGGAGATGAATCAATACGAAGGAGAGTAGGCAGGTGTTTTAAGTAGGAGAATTGTACTCCAGGAGGTACTCCCGGGGCATTAAGACAGAGATTCCTTGGTTAAAATTATTAGAGATACAAGAGGTAAGACTATAATGAAAGAACACCACAGATGAGAAGATTTGGAAAAGGACCAAAGAGAACTTACAGAAATGAAAATTATGGTCTTTAAAAGTAAACTCAGTGGACAGATAAAACAGCTGAGTAGTATAATTGAAGAGCAAACTACTGATTTTTTTTTAAAAGATTTTATTGATTTGAAAGAGCACGAGTGGATGGGGCCAGAGCAGAAGGAGAGGGAAAAGCAGACTCCCTGCTAAGCTGGGAGCCAGGTGTGGGGCTTGATCCCAGGATCCTGAGATTATGACCTGGCCGAAGGGAGACTCAACCCACTGAACCATCCAGGTGCCCCCAAACTACTTTTTTAGGGAGGTCTAAGGAAATTGCTTAGAATGAAGTACTGAAGGGTCAAGAGTTGGAAAATGAGTCCTTGAAACACACGACCTTTAGTATGAAAGTCTAGTACTACCTTCTGCGAGCTTCCAGGAAGAGAAAACGGAGGAGGTGCACTATCTGAAGATATAACGGCTGAAATTTTCCATAACAAATGCAGGGCCTAAGTTCTGAGTTCCAAGAAGTACAAGAAACCCCAAGCAGGCTACATAAAAATAAATTTATACTTAGACACACTATAGATGAAATACTAGAAACAAGGCAAAAAACAGCCTGAGGGAAGCCATTGTCTAGACTGGCAGGCATTTTGTTTGAATCCATACAAGGTAACGTTCAGGAGTAAGTGAAGTCTTTGTAGATAAAGACAAAGATCACTCATAGACTTGCTGGAGGAACTACTAACAGGTGTGCTTTGAGAAATTGAAACTAGAGGAAGGAGTGAGATGCAAATAGCAAAGTGTGAGGTGTTAGGAAGCAGTTTCTCAAATTTACTCTATTATAAGCCTTGTGGTTTGGGAAGAGTGAGCATTATCAGTTTCCACTGATGTAGGGTGGACAGATTAAGAGTGAGGGCAGCACAGTTCATTCATTCATTTAGTGCTTACTGAGGGCTTTCAGGGAGCAAGGCACTGTGTAAAGCAATAAAGGTACGATGATAAAACACAGTTCCTTCCTTCATGGAGCTTATTGCTTATTAGGGTGGAGACACACCAAGAAAATACAATATAGTTGATTGTGAAGAGCCCTTTCAGCTGTACAGATGATTCAGAACCTGGGGGATGAGCTTCGAAGGGATCTTAGCAGGGATACAAGTAGGCAGGCTGTGTTAGAGTCTGGAGATTCAGTTTAGGACTTGGGAACACAGAGATTTAGGTAGAAAAACACTGAACAACCTGAGTAAGAAATTTAGTGTCTAGATAATGACAGGATTTTGCCAGACAGAAGGACCAAACATAAAGACTTTGTGTTTAGCCAACACATTCCAAAAGGGCGTTCTTTACATTCCGAATTGGGGTCTTAGCTGTAAAAAAAATTGGACTTGGATCTTAGCTGGCAGGAAGCTAGATTAAATGCGCAAGGATAAACTACTCTTTTTAAAAGAGATTTTCAGGGCGGAGTGGGGGTGGGGGAGAGAGCCCTAGAGCAAGCGCACACACATGCAGGGGGAATGGCAGAGGGACTGGGAGTAGCAGGCTCCCTGCTGAGCAGGGAGTTCTGCGATCCCTGTGGGGCTCAATCCTAGGACCCTGGTAACATGACCTGAGCCGAAGGCAGCCATTTAACTGACTGAGCTGCCCAGGTGCCCCAAGGATAAAGTACTTTTAATAACATTTGAAGAAAAGCATACATATGGAGGAACATTGTTAAGATATAAAGAAGTTCGGTGGATCAGAATTAATGGCAGGTGAGAATGTAGACATTTGTGATTTGTGGAAACTTGATATTATTGGCTGATTGTTTTTAACAAACTCCTGGACTTTGAAAATTACTTAAATCTAGTATCACAGAATATTATAGTTAGAAAGGCAGAGGTGATCTGTATCTCTCACTGCTGTTTTCTGTGGACTCAAACATGAAACCTAAGTTGTGTGCTTCTGTGTTGATGGATATGTTTAGTGAAAATTTATAATTTAGCATTTCATTAGCTTCATATGCAGCTTAAGATTTTTTTTTTAAATGTAATTTCTTTGCTTCAAAAGTTGTTCTTTCTTGGGTAAATAAACTGAATTTCATCATAGATGATATTGACAATAAACATGTTTGTAAAAAAAACAAAACAAAAAACAACCCCACCCCCAAAACAAACAAAACCCCAGGCAAACCTCATTTTGCCTGTGACTTCTCCCAAATCAGCTAGTGAGGAAACATTGGGACACTGCTCTGACTCTCATTCCCTCATTTTAGGGAACAGGTTGGCTTGGTTGGAGTCCTCTGTCTATACGTGTTGGCAGCCGGTGACCCTGACCAAAACGATGAGGATCTGAATTTTTCTGGCATCTTTTCTAGTGGCTGATGCAGTGTAGGAGGAAAAACTGTACTGTATTGGTGTTATGTATGTTGTAGAAGGGATCTAATTGACATGGAAAGATGTTCAGAATACATTAGGTGGAAAAGTGAGGTTATAGCGTGTGTTGCACAGTGTAATCGCTTGTCTTTACCGAGTCCTCGTGCGCTGGGCACTGTGATAGCGCCTTTTTTTTTTTTTAATATTTTATTTATTTATTTGACAGACAGCCAGCGAGAGAGGGAACACAAACAGGGGGAGTGGGAGAGGAAGAAGCAGGCTCCCAGTGGAGGAGCCCGATGCGGGGCTCGATCCCAGGACCCTCCAGGACCCTGGGATCAGGCCCTCAGCCAAAGGCAGACGCTTAACGACTGAGCCACCCAGGCGCCCATGATAGTGCCTTTCTATGCCGTATCTTCTAGCCTTGTTACAGCCCTATTTTATAGATGAAGAAATTGGGATGCAGACAGGTTGAGGTCACCACTTAATAAGTGGTGGAACTGAGCTTTGGATGCAGCTTTGGCTGACTCCAGAGCCCCTGCTCTTAGTCCTTGCACTGTGCTGCCCCTCTGCATGTGACCTGAACACATGTGGTGGGTAGTTTCTCCGATACAGGGCCGTTTATACGTTCGTAAACAGGAAAGGGGCTGGGAGGCAGCACACTGAGATGTGAATATTAATAGCAGTTGTTTCTTGGTGAGTAGAAATATCACAATTTTGTTTTCTTTTACTTTTCTCTATTTTCTGACTATAATGGGGCTTAGATTGCTTTTGAAATAATATAAAATCTTATAGAAAATATAATAGGTTTAAAAAGTAATGGGGTTGTAATATTAAGTCAGAAATGGGAAGCTGTTTTATAATCTATGCAGCAAGTATGAATGAATAGACCAGCCTGTCTAGAAAGTGTTTCTGTGTTATGGGAAAATTTTCTGAATGTTCTAATTTTCAAACAGTAAGCATTTATAACTTTTTAAAAAATTGTGAAAGCAATTATTATTTACCATAACGTGGTATTAGTGGATTTTAGGAGGACTATGGTATTAAAGTAGTTTACTGGTTCATGCTGAGATTCCATTAATGGGGACCTGAGATTTTGGTATGCTTTTCTGTTGGAGGGAACTTAAATTACTGTTTTGGGCCTTATTTTGTTCATTTATTTGAAAAGACATGCAGTATCTTAAATTACAGACTCCCTGGAAGAACAAAAACTCCTTTGAAAGATGGATGGATAAACACATTTGTACCATCGATTTCTGGTTAGTGCTGCTTATCTTTGTTTTACGACACTGGTGTCAAATTCTCCCAATAACAACTCCAATATCAAATCAATAAATTGAAGTTTTTATGGTATTATGTACAAAAAACTTGAAGCATGTAATTGTAAATGAAAATAAGGAGTAATTTTAAATTGAAATATTTAAATAAATTAAGAACTTAATGCACTTGTATTAGATACACTATAAGTGTAAATTAGGAGATGTTAGGTATGAATGTGGTAGTGTGGTAGGCAACACTTAGGGTGGCACCTGGCTTACAAAAAAGTACCATTTTATGGGAATGGCCCTGGTACACAGCAGGGGCCTCTGTTGGCCATTTTTCTGCTGTGTCATCTCTCGAACTGTTTTTGCAATGTTCTCTGAGTCCCTGCAGCCTCAGAGCTGCTCTGGTTCTTGCCTGTGCTGAAGTGCGGCCATTCTGCTTTTCCTCGTGTTTGTTTCTCAGGATATCCTCCTTTTTGCTTAAGCTACTCAGAGTTGCTTTTCTTTGAGCAAATGGTATTCAAACCTTTTAAAGGATGGGGGCAGGGGTGCTTAATAATGAGCATTGCCAATAATTTTGAACCACGTAGATATAAAATTCTGGAGGTCCTAAAAGTAAATACTTTAAGGCAAGCAAAGGAACATACATTGGTTCTGAATAGGCATATTAGTCACTGAATTTCAACAAATTCAGGTCTTTTGTGTTTTGACTTTGTTTTCATCTTTCTGCTTTTCAGACTAATTGGGGAGTGGGAATTCCTTTTCCTAACTTTGCTATAGATGCTTCTGTGCCTTCATTTTCCTTCCCCATTTCTGCAGCTCAGCTTAGGTTTGTAGCTGTGCTCCCTGGGCCTTCCAGGGGTGGGCTTGCCTCGCTCATTCCTGTCTGTCTACTGAGGATTTCCGAATGGCCTTGTTTCTTCCCTGTCTCACCAAGTTTTCCTACCCACAGTCTTTCCTTCCACGTTCACAGGAGTTGGTTTCTTCTTTCCATGTGTGGCAGCATTTTCAGTTCACGTTTAGGATGTGAACAGTGGTTAATAGGTACTCTTCATAGGTGAAAACATCTAGAAAGCATGCATGACTAAAATAGGTGTGCCTTTGTTGTCCATAAGTCTTTTAATTTTATTTAGCCTTGGTAAGCAGGGAGAGGTGTAAGGTAGCCTTCATTATAGGATTTTAGCTTTTACAGTTATATTGTATTTTATTATGTAGTGCTTAATTCTTGTGAAAAATTACATGAGTAGGTTAAAAAGTCACACCATGCTTGAGGCCATTACTGTTCCCAGTTTGAATATTCTTGCAATGATATTTTTAGTATGTGCGACCATATATGTTTTCTCCCAGCCCTTGACTTTATGCAAAAGGTAACATACTGTTACTTTGGAGACGGGCCTCAGCACACTTGTCTTCTTTCACTTAACTTTGTATCTTAGAGATTATTTCATATTAGCACATGTAGATATCTCATTTTTAAATACATAGAAAATGCGATTTTAAGTCATTGGCTATGGTGTATTGGCATTATAACATGATAATGTCATGAGTTTAAGAGCTGGGTTAAGGGGCGCCTGGGTGGCACAGCGGTTAAGCATCTGCCTTCGGCTCAGGGCGTGATCCTGGCGTTGTGGGATCGAGCCCCACATCAGGCTCTTCCGCTATGAGCCTGCTTCTTCCTCTCCTACTCCCCCTGCTTGTGTTCCCTCTCTCACTAGCTGTCTCTATCTCTGTCGAATAAATAAATAAAATCTTTAAAAAAAAAAAAATAAGAGCTGGGTTAAAATGCTGGCTCTGCCGTTTATGAGCTGTGTGACCTTGGACAAGTTATGTAACCTGTGTTTCAGTTGCTCCTTTATAAAATGAAAAGTTAGTATCTCTTCACAAAGTTTTCGTAAGGATAGAAGAGATAATGTATGTAAAGCATTTAGCACAGTGTCTTGGTTAATAAATCATAGCTATTATTGTGCTCATTAATTTAGCAAATCAGATGAACCCCTAATGTGTTTCTCCTTCCTCAACTAAAATAAAATACACAGAAGGCATTACAAATTTCTTGACCTTTTAACTTACCTTGTTGTCTGTCCTTTTCTTCCAGTCCATTGTATTCTTTCCCTCCTCCCTTTCCATCCTTTCCTCAACAAATAATGTTTTGTATTTCTTTTACTTTTAGCGATATCTTGCTTGTTGATGACTTTCCTGACCTGTCATATCATCTGTCATTGCATTAGGTACCATCAGTTGTGGTTTATTATAAAACCTCACAGAGAAGGAATATTTCTGTTGATGATACTCCAGAGTGAATTTAATGTCAGCAATCGAAATTTTTCAAGTCACTAGGCAGAATGATTCTTTTTGTGACTGGGATTTCAGCTGGGATAGAACTGAGATTTGGGTACAGATGGCAACTGGCAGAGAGTAATAACTGTAGGGCTGAGATGCCACAGAAGCACTTCAGCAGTGTGGGCCTGTCTGGGGTTAGCCCTAGGAGGCCAGTCATGAGGGAGGGAGAGCGTGCATGGGGGGGGGAGGGTGGGGATACAGCAACCCCATTGTTCACTAAAAACTGTCAGGATAATGATAAGTCAGAGGCAGTGGGGCCTCATGGGGAATGGTATGCAGGGTGTGGTGTGTACAAAATAGAAAAAAACAGTGTCTGTAAACTAGATGAGCTGCCTTACTGAGCTATTTTACTGTTCTGCTCCAGGATACAAGAAGTCTAACTGGGAATCCCCCTACCCTTTTCACAGGGGATGCATGGATCTCACTTGACAGGGGTCTGTCAAGGTGTCATGCTTGGAGGAGTCAGTATTGCTACATCTAGAAATATTTTTGCAGGGCCCTTTTAAAGGAGTTGAGCGTCTGTAAGAGCATCTGGGGGTTTAGACCTAGTGAGTTAAAGGTATTCACTTCAGTGTGATTCCATCTATGCCCACCAGCTGGTATGATCTAAGCAAGTCAGCTTACATTTTAGAGGTTTTCTTGGTGCCCTCTTCAAGAGTGGTTTTTGGCTGCTTGGCCCTGATACTTTTTCACTATTTGGATGATGTGTATTTGTACTGTTTGATATTCTTAATGTTCTTGTCCCTTGTGAGTGTCTGTCATTGTATGCTACAGTGATGAGCAAGGATTGGTTATCCACTCCCAAGGTACCTGGTAATGGCCTGCATGTCCCTGGTCTGCCTGTTGCCTACTCAGATGTCTTTTTTTTGCTGTAGAACTGTAATCAAGGAAGGAAATACAGAGAAATGCAACACTGAAACACATTTGAAATGTTCTGTTCAAGAATTTCACTTTTTGGGGTACTGTTTCTTTATATTAAAAATCTGATTTTCTCTTCCATTTACCTAAATCTTAACCTATTCTTAATAATCCTTTCTTCCCCCATTTACTTTTCTGAAAATCTGAACATTTAAAGAGATGATGGCTTGACTGTGTACCAAGGCTTTCTGAGAAATGGAGAAAATGAGTTTCTCTTTGCTTCATAGAATTGCCCAGAAGTGGTGGGAGGATTATGGTGTGGCAGAATTGTAATTCTTTTGCCCTTTTGAAATGGTTCTTCCAGATTCGTTTTCCCTTTCCCCATTCTGTTCTCCCCATTCTCCAGCTGATTCTGCTTTGCACACAAGCTCCCCTCTCTTCCTCTCCAGCCCCCTTACATATGTGTACACACCCAAAGAGTGAGACATTCTAGACACCTGATTCTAATTTCCGGACGTTTACCCTCCTTTGTAGTTTTAGCTTTCTTCTGTTTTTCTCCCCTCATCCCTTGTTATTATTTTACACATAATACCTTGAAGTCTGTGGAGAAAGCTACAAGTAGACTAAAAATGTTTTTATATTATACAGAATAAGAACTCCTGTTCCTGTAAATCGCTACATAGTGTTCAGAATTGTGTATTTCAGCATCACAGTTCTTCCTTTAAAAAAGTAATTTTGTTTAACATTGGTTGATTTTTCTCTTGGTTGGTATATGAAAACCCTAAAGATAGAGGAAACATTTTGACCCATTTTTGTTCTTTACAAATAAGTCATCAGAAATCAAATCTGTGGTGCCAGTTCACAGTCTGTAGATTTTAGTCAGATATCTTGTACATCTTAAGCAGTTGCTCTGTTTAAACAGTAACTGTTACAACCCTCTCAGAATAAGTCCTACTTGAGGTATGGAATTTGTTCAGTTACTCATCTGTGTTAAGAAAGGAAGTAAGACCTTTCGTATATCTTTTGCTGCTTATAGAATAAGACCAAACTATATATGTAATATTAAACTTGACAGAAAATTATTTAAAATGATTTTGATAGATCTCAGGAATTACAGAAATGAGTATGTTGGCACTGTCAGGGAAAGTGTGGCTTAAAAATATCAGCTAAGGCTAAGCAGTCTTACTTTAAACCTGTGCTTGATAAAAATTGAATGTAGCCTGTAGACTCTGATAGAGGATCATGAAATTCTTGAAGTACTGTATTTTTCTTCTGAAATTTAACTTTGCTAATGTACTACAGGATTTAGTGATACCTTGCCATTTAAAAATTTTAAGATATTTCAGGGCATATCATCAGAAGGCTCTTGAAATGAAAACTTAGTGTATTTAAGTGTATTTATTGTTTGTGAAAAGAAAATCTCTTTTGAAACTCATTCTTTAAAAAAATCCAGAATGACAATGCTGTGGATTTTTTTGAGTTTGTTCATTTGTTTGTTTTTTTTTAGAAGCCTCAAAATCAAAGTAAAAATGAATGAGAAAGTCATCTTTGATTTTCCTGGATCACTTAATTTGAGTTTATTTCAGAGTACGTAAAGTTTCTTGGAGTGCTGTAATGATGAGGGGATCCTGGGTGATCAGACGGTGGGCACTGAGCTTTGGCCTGTCTCGCCACCTCTGGTTCTGGGGGTTCAGCCCAGGACTGTGATTGAGGTGCATCTATCAGAACCTGCAAGAAGAACTCGAGGCATTTACTTGATTGATACTGAATCAGTATAATGATCAATTTACATGAAAAACAAGCCATGCCTTTTTTTTTTTTTGTCAGCTTTACTGAGAAATAATTGACATACATCACTGTGTAAATTTAGGATGTATAGCATGATGGTTTGATTTACATATATGTGTAATGACTGTTGCAGTAGGTTCAGCCAACATTCATCATCTCATGTAGATACTATACAAAGAAAGAGGAAACAAAATTTTTTTCTCCTTATAAAATGTGAACTCTTAGGATTTGCTCTTAATGATTGTCCTGTGTATCACAGAGCAGTGTTAACTGTAGTCATCATGTTGTACGTTACATCTCAAGTACTACTTTTTTTTTTTTTTTAAAGATTTTATTTATTTACTTGACAGAGATAGAGACAGCCAGCGAGAGAGGGAACACAAGCAGGGGGAGTGGGAGAGGAAGAAGCAGGCTTCCAGCGGAGGAGCCTGATGTGGGGCTCGATCCCATGACACCGGGATCACGCCCTGAGCCGAAGGCAGACACTTAACCGCTGTGCCACCCAGGCGCCCCACATCTCAAGTACTTCTTTATCTTTTTTTTTTTTTATCATATGAGTTTCAGGTGTATAGCTTTATAATTAGAAACTACACTTTACAGTAAATCATCACCAGAAGTCCAGTTTCCATCCATCACCATACAGTTGACCTCCTTCACCATTTCACCCAACCTCCTTCCTCTCTAGTAACCACTAGTCTGTTCTTTGTATCTATGACTTTATTTTGTTCATTTGTTTTGTTTTTTTAGATTCCACATATGACTGAATCATATGGTATTTGTCTTTCTCTGACTTATTTCGCTTAGCATTATCCCTTCAAGGTCCATCCATGTTGTTGTAGATGACAGTATTTCATTCTTCTATGGCTGAGTAGTATTCCGTTGCATAAATATATCGTATCTTCTTTATTCATCCATTCATCAGTGGATGCTTAGGTTGTTTCCATATCTTGGCTGTTGTAAATAATGATGCAGTAAACATAGGGGTCCATGTATGTTTTTGAAGTAGTGTTTTTATATTGGAAATAAATACCCAGAATTGGAATAGCTGGGTCATATGTTAGTTCATTCTTGAGGATCTTCTGTAATGTTTTCCATAGTGGCTGCACCAATTCTCAATCCCACCAACAGTGTATTAGGGTCCCCTTTTCTCCACATCCTGTCCAACTCTTTTTATTTCTTGTCTTTTTGATGACGGTCATTCTCACTGGTCAAGTTGATATCTCATTGTGATTTTTTTTTTAAAGATTTTATTTATTTGACAGAGATAGAGACAGCCAGTGAGAGAGGGAACACAAGCAGGGCGAGTGGGAGAGGAAGAAGCAGGCTCATAGCGGAGGAGCCTGATGTGGGGCTCGATCCCATAATGCCGGGATCACGCCCTGAGCCGAAGGCAGATGCCTAACTGCTGTGCCACCCAGGCGCCCCTCATTGTGATTTTGATTTGCATTTCCCCAGTAATTAGTGATGTTGAGCATCTTTTCATGTGTCTGTTGGCCATCTTTGTCTTCTTTGGAAAAATGTCTATTCAGGTCCTTGGCCCATTTTTTAATTGTAGTTTTTGTTGTTGAATTGTAGGAGCTCTTTATATTTTTTGGATATTATCCCCTTATCAGTGATATAGTTTGCAAGTATCTTCTCTCAGTAGGTTACCTTTTTGTTATGATGGTTTTCCTTGCTGCACAGAAGCTTTTTAGGTTGATGTAGCCCTGTTTGTTTATTTTTGTGTTTCCCTTTGTAGTCAGATTCACGAAGATGTCAGTAAGAATGATGTCAAGAAGCTTACTGCCTATGTTTTCTTCTGGGAGTTTTATGGTTTTCAGGTCTTACATTCACATATCTAATCCATTTTGAGTTAATATGTATATGGTGCAAGATAGTGGTCTAGTTTCACTTTTTACATGTGGCTGTCCAATTTTCCCAGCACTGTTTATTGAAGGAAACTGTCTTTTCTCCTTTGTATGTTCTTGGTTCCTTTGTGGTAGATTAATTGTCCATGTATGTGTGAGTTTATTTCTGGACTCTCAATTCTGCTACATTGATCTGTGTGTGTGCTTTTTTCCCCCCTCAATACCATACTTTTAAAATTACTATAGTTTTGTAATGTAGTTTGAAATCAGGTCATGCAGTAAGTACCTCAGCTTTTTCTTTCTCAGGATTGCTTTGGCTGTTCAGGATCTTTTGTGGTTTTATACAAATTTTAGAATTATTTGTCCTAGTTGTAAGAAGTATGCCATTGGATTTTGATAGGGATTGTATTGAATCTGTAGATTGCTTTGGTAGTATGGACATTTTAACAATATTCTTCCAATCCATGAGCATGGAATATCTTTCCAGTTATTTTTGTCTTGTTCAATTTCTGTCAGTGTCTTAAAGTTTTCAATATAGGTCTTTCACCTTCTTGGTTATATGTGTTCCTAGGTGTTTTAGTCTTTTTTTTTTCTTAATTTTTTTTATTATATTATGTTAGTCACCATACAGTACATCCCTGGTTTCTGATGCATGTTTTAGTCTTTTTGATGCAGTTGTAAATGGGATTGTTTTCTCAATTTGTCTTATGCTTTTGTTATTGGTGTATAGAAACACTGCAGATTTCTGTATATTGGTCTTGTTTCCTGCAAATTTACTGAATTCATTTGTTCTAACAGGTATTTGTGTGTGTGTGTGTGTGTGTGTGTGTGTGTGTGGTTTCTTTAGGGTTTTCTATGTGTAGTATCATGTCAGTTGCAAGTAATGACAGTTTTACTTCTTCCTTTCCAATTTGGATGACTTTTCTTTTTGTAGCCTAATTGTTGTGGTTAGACCTTCCAATACTGTGTTGAATAAAACTGGCAAGAGTGGGAATCCTTGTCCTCTTCCTGTCCTTACAGGAAAAGCTTTTAGCTTTTCACTATTGAGGATGATGTAAGCTGTAGGATTGTCCTGTATGGCCTTTATTATGTTCAGGTATATGTCCTCTGTACCCAGTTTGTTGAGAGTTTTTATCCTAAATGGACGTTGCATTTTGTGTAAAGCTTTTTTTCTTCTTTTGCATCTATTGAGATCATCATATGATTTTTGTCTTTCATTTTATTAATGTCTTGTATCCTGTTGATTGACTCATGGTTGTTGAACCATCCTTGCATCCCTTAAATCTCACTTGATTGTGGTGTATGATCCTGTTAATGTATTAATATTTGTTGTGTATGTGTTCAGGGGGCCTCTTATGATTATATTTCTGTGGTATCATTTGTAATGTCTCCTTTTTCATTTATAGTTTTGTTAATTTGGGTCCTCTCTTAGTCTAGCTAAGGGTTTGTCAATTTTGTTATATTTTTCAAGGAACCAATACTTTGGTTAATTTTTTCCCCTCTATTTTATTTCTGCTATAATCTTTATTTCCTTCCTTCTGCTAAATTTGGGTTTGATTTGTTCTTTTGTTTTTCAGGCATAGAGTTAGGTTGTCTTTTTTGAGATTTCTTTTTAATGTAGGCATTTATTGCTCTGAATTTCCCTCTTAGAACTGCTTTTGCTACATCCTGTATGCTCTGGTATGTTTCCTTTTTGATTTGTCTCAAACTTTATTACCCTTTTTAATTTTTTCTTTGATCCACTGATTGGAGAGTACTGTTTATAATTTCATGTGTCCTTAAATTTCTAGCTTTCCTCTTGTTAATGATTTTTAGTTTTATGCCATTGTGATCAGAGTAGATACTTGGTGTGAAATATGTTCTTGAATTTGCTGAGACCTAACATATGGTCTATCCTAGAAAATGTTTCATGTGTGCTTGAGAAGAATTTGTATTCTCCTGTTTGATAGAATATTCTGTATATGTCTGTTAGGTCTATTTGGTCTGTAGTGCTGTTCAAATCTGCTGTTCTCTTATTGATTCCCTGGGTGATATAGCCATTGTTGAGACTGGGGTATTAAAGCCTTCAACTATTACTGTGTTACTGTTTATTCTTTTAGCTCTGTTAGGTTTTGCTTTATATATTTAGGTGCTCTGATGTTGGACACATAAATACTTAATATATCTTGATTGACCCCTTTATCATTATGCTTTCACCATCTTTGTTTTTACCAGTTTTAAAGTCTATTTTGTCTGGTATAAATATATCTACTTTCATGCTTTTATTGGGTTACCATTTGCTTGAAATGAGTTCTTCCATTCCTTTGCTCTCAGTCTATGTGTGTCTTTAAGGCTTAAGTGAGTCTCTTGTAGCCAGCATATCATTGAATCTTTTAATTCGTTTAGCCCTTCTGTGTCATTTGCTTAGAGAATTTAATGTGTTTACATTTAAAGTAATTATTGATAGGTAATGACTTACTGTTGCTATTTTGTTCATTGTTTTCTGGTAGTTTTAGAGATCCATTGTTCCTTGTTTCTTCACCTACATTTTTGTGTTTTGATTTCTTTTGATATCAGTATGCTTTGACTTATATTCTCTTGTGTAATTGCTATAGGTTTTTCTCTTGTGGTTACCATGAGGCTTACATAAAGTATCTTCTGATTATAACCTATTTCAAGCTGATGACAACTTCAATAATATCTCAAAACTATATTTCTCCCTCTCATATTTTAGGTCATTACTGTTAGAATTTACATATTTTTATATTGTGTAACTATTACCACATTACTGTAATTATGGTAACTTTTACTACATTCATTTTAATTTTCAAACTAGAGATGCAAGTAAATTATGCACAATCATTGCCAAATTACACACTCTAACTTTGACTATATATTTCTCATTACTAGTGAGTTTTACGCTACTTTTTCATGTTCTTGTGATGTTGATTAGCATCCTTTTTCTTCCACTCAACTCCCTTTAGCATTTCTTGTACGAGAGGTGTAGTGGCAATGAACTCCTTTAGTTTTTGTTTGGTAAAGTCTTCATCCCTCCTTCTTTTCTGAAGAACAGCTTTGCCAGGTGTAATACTCTTGGTTGACAGTTATTTTCTTTCACATTTTGAATATGTCCTGTTTTCTCTTGGCCTAATGTTTCTGTTGAGAAATCTGCCAACAGATTTATGGGGGGGTCCTTTGTATGTAACTTCTTTACTTGTGCTACTTTTAAAATTCTTGGACTTTTAAAATTATGTGTCCCTGTAGCCCTTTTTGGGCTCAACCTCTTTGGGGTCTTTTGGTCCCCATGGATCTGAGTGTCTTTCTCTCACCAGGTTCAGGAAGTTTTTAGCCAGTATTGCTTTAAAAATACTGTCTGTGCTTTTCTTTTTTCCTTTTGGAATTTCCATAATGTGAATATTGTTGTTGTTGTTATTTTTCCATTGTGTCTTGTAAGTCTCAGGGTTTCTTCACTCTTTTTTATTCTTTTTTTCTTTTTTCTTCTGTACTGTGTAATTTCTAATGTCCTAGCTTCCAGGTCACTGATTTTTTTTCTTCAGTATGGTTGAATTTGCTTTTGAAACCCTCTGTTGAATTACTTACTACATTTTTCACCTCTAGGATTACTGTTCTGTGTTTTTGGGTTTTTTTTTTGTTTTTTTTTTTGATGATGTCTATTGCTTTGTTGATCTTATTTTGTTCATCGTTTTCCTGATTTCCTTTAGTTGTTTCTGTGTTCCTTTGTTTCATTAAACTTTTTTTTTTTTTTTTTAAAGATTTTGTTTGTCAGAGGCAGAGATTTTTTTTAAAGATTTTGTCAGAGGCAAAGAGAGCACAAGCAAGGGGAGCGGCAGGTAGAGGGAAAAACAGGCTCCACATTGAGCAGGGAGCCCAATGAGGACTCAGTCCCAGAACCCTGGGATCATGACCTGAGCCAAAGGCAGATGCTTAACCAGCTGAGCCACCCAGGCATCCCTTCATTAAACTTTTTAAACTGAATTATTCTGGATTCTTTTTCTGATAGTTACTAGGTTTCCATTTTTGAAGTATCTTATTAGAGCTTGTGTTATTGGAGCTTGTCATATTTACTTGGTGCTTTGTGATCCTTGATTCCTTATGCTGGTATCTGCTCATTTGAGTAATTGGGTTTCTTTTCCAGTCTTTACAGGTTTGCTTAGGCAGGGACTGATCTTCACCTGTCAGCTCAGTTTGGGTTTCTGTGCCTCTTGGTTATGTCCTTTTGCAGGTTGGGGTCTGCTGTTTATTTTTGAGTGAGCCAACTCTGACCTGTGAGGTTGGAGATAGGTGTTGTACCATTGACTGAGAACAGCTAGAGTGGATGGCTGGCTTGAACACTATTAAAGTGATGCTTTAGGATGGGCCCTGTGGCTGCCTGGATTCTCTGGTCAGGCTTAGTAGAAGGTTGGGTATGGGAACTATATTCACTCATAGATTGGGTTATGGGAAGCAGGACAGGACCCAGGGCCTTTGTGGCTTGTTGTTTGGAGACATGAATCAGGCCAGAGTGTGCACTGAATTCCCTGGACATGTGAGGCCATCACAGGGGGAAGGCCACAGGCAGTGCTCTTTAAGTGCCACTATAAGCAGGGCTGTTGGATGGGCTGTGTAGTTTCCCATGTGCTCTAATGTCTTCTGGTTGGGCAGGCTGGAGGCTGTATTTGTTAATGAGTGGGGCTATGAATTAGTTTGTCTGGGCACAGTGGAAGAAGCAGCTCTAAAGCTGGCAAAGCTCTTTGTTGTCTCAACTCAAGTTGACCCACACCCTAAGTTCCCTGGCTGAACAGGTCTACTGGTTTTGCTCTGCAGACTGTCAACTCTGCCTGCCCTTCTTTTTGCTTGAGTGCCACTGGTCTGCATGACTTTCAGGTGTTCCCACCAGCCCATCTTGTCAGATGTGGCTAGGAGACACTCTCTACAGTGGGTGGGGCTGTGTGTGATCTGCTTTTTATTTGATTATAGGCACACTGGCTGTAGGGCTGGCAAATCTCCTCGTTTGAGGATCTGAATCAAGCCAATCTGTATACCCTGCAGAGTTCCCTGGACAGTTCCACCGACATGATGCTACAGATGAACAAAGCCTGCTGGTTGGGATTATTTTTCTTAGGCACTGTGCTATGGACTCTGTCCGCCAAGATCCTTGTGTTGATTGTTGCCTTCCCTTTCCCACTCCTCTGTTACAGGCAGTTGTCCAGTGTCTGGGCCCTACAGATTCCCCCGCAGTCCCCATTGAGGTCAAACTAGTGGCTTCCACATAGCTACTCACACTGCTGGGGCGGGGGGGGGTTGTCTCCTGGCATTATCTTTCCCATTGGAGGGTCTAGAGGCTCAGGAGAGACCTCTCTGGACGCATGGTGCTTTGCTGGCTTGGGGGCGGGCAGTGTGGTCAACTTATAGCTTCTTCTCTTACCCTTCTGGTGCAGTCCGTTGTCTACTCTGTGATGCAGGGGCGGTGCTTCAGATAAACCCTGGTGTTCTAGCATTTTCTCATTGCTGTTCTTGTTCTTGAATAGTTGTTGTGAGAGGGAGTGAAGTCAGGAACAACCCATGTTGCCGTCTTAGTCACATCATTCTTCCCTCCCTCCCTCCCTCCCTCCCTCCCTTCTTCTCTCTCTCCCTCTTTCTTTAAAATTTAAAGATATTGTAAAGATCTTATGGTATTTGAAGTTACTTTCTAGGAAAATACTCCTTGGGGCGCCTGGGTGGCTCAGTCAGTTAAGCATCTGCCTTCAGCTCAGGCGATGATCCCAGAGTCCCTGGATAGAGCTACATGTTGGGCTCCCTGCTCAGTGGGAAGCCTGCTTCTTTCCCTCTCCCTCTGCTCCTCCCCCTGCTTGTGCTCTCTTGCTTACTTACTCTCTCAAATAAAAAAATAAAATCTTAAAAAAAATATAAGAAATACTCATTTTTTGTCATGTTGTGACTGAAGTTATTTTTTAAGCTAAGACTTAATAAAATAAATGTGGAGTTATTTTTGCTTACTCTGTAAGCATATTTACAGGTCAAGCTGTATAAGAATATATGGGGAGAGGTCTTGCAGACACCGTTATCCCTCCAGCCTTTTTGTCCTGTCACAGGTAACCATTTTCATTAGCTTCTCTCTTTTTAAAAATTTGAGGGGCGCCTGGGTGGCTCAGCCCTTAAGTGTCTGCCCTTGGCTCAGGTCATGATCCCAGGGTCCTGGGATCCAGCCCTGTATTGGGTTCCCTGCTCGGCGGGAAGCCTGCTTCCTTTCACACTCCCCTTGCTTGTGTTCCCGCTCTCACTGTCTCTCTCTGTCAAATAAATAAAATCTTAAAAAAAAATTTAATTGAGGCAAATTTCACATACTGTAAAAGTAGCCGTTTTATTTATTTTTAGAGATTTTATTTGTATGGCAGAGTGTGCGTGACCTGCAGCAGGCAGAGGGAGAGGGAGAAGCAGGCTTCCTGCTGAGCAGAGAGCCAGATGGGGAGCTCAGTCCCAGGACCCTGGGATCATGACCTGACCTGAAGGCAGATGCTTAACTGACTGAGCCACCCAGGCACCCCAAAAATAGCCATTTTAAAGTGAACAGTTCAGTGGCATTCAGTACATTTTTTTCAGTGTTCCACAATCATTGCTTCTGTGCAGTTCCAGAACATTTTTATCACCCTGAAAGGAAACCCTGTACCCATTAAGTGCTCACGCTTTCTTCTCCCCTCTCTCTTCTAGTTCCTGGCAACCACCAGTCTGCATTCCGTTTGTATGGATTTGCCTATTGGATATTTCATAGAAATGGAATCATGGGGCACCTGGGTGGCTCAGTCAGTTACACATCTGACTTAGGCTCAGGTCCTGATCCCAGGGCCCTGGGATCGAGCCCCGCATTGGGCTCCTTGCTCAGCAGGGGAGTCTGCTTCTCCCTCTCCCTCTGCTTGTCACTCCCCCTGCTTGTGCTAATGTGCACACGTGTGTGTTCTCATTCTCTCTTGTGCTCTCTGTCAAATAAAATCTTAAAAAGAGGAGCGCCTGGGTGGCACAGCGGTTAAGCGTCTGCCTTCGGCTCAGGGCGTGATCCCGGCATTATGGGATCGAGCCCCACATCAGGCTCCTCCACTATGAGCCTGCTTCTTCCTCTCCCACTCCCCCTGCTTGTGTTCCCTCTCTCGCTGGCTGTCTCTATCTCTGTCGAATAAATAAAAATAAAATCTTTAAAAAAAAATCTTAAAAAGAAATGGAATCATACAATGGATGAATAGGAGACCTTTTACGTCTGGCTTATTCCACTTAATGGTGTTTTCTAGGTTCATCCATGCCCTGTGTAGCAGTATTTCATATATATTTTTTTTTTTTAANTCATATATTTTTTTTATGGCTAACTATATGAATATGCCACAGTTCTTTTTATCCCTTCTTCCATTGATGGGTATTTGCATTGTTTCTACTTCTTGGCTATTGCAAACACAGCAGCTGTGAAAATGTATGTATTTGAGCACTTGTGTTCATTTATTTGGGGGTATGTGCCTAGGAGTGAAATTACTGAATCACATGATAGTTCTACGTTAAATTTTTGGGTAATTGCCAAACTGTTTTCTATAGTGGCTGATCCATTTTGCTCTCCTTCCAGCAACGTATAATTTTAATTTTTTTGAGAAATATAATTTTTTAATATATTTATCAACATTTGTTATTTTCCTTTAAAAAATAAATTTTTGTCATACTAAGATATGAAGTAGTATTTTATTGTGGTTTTGATTTACATTTCCCTAATGAATAATGATGTTGAAAACCTTTTCATATGATCATTGGGCATTTGTATATCTTTGGAGAAATGTCTCTTCTTTCTTTGTCCATACCTAAATTGCACTGTCTTTTTGTTGAGTTGTAAGAATTCTTTATGTATTTTGGATACTAAGGACTTTTCAAATACATGATTTGAATATTTTTTTTCCATTTTGTTATTAGTTTCTTATTTTTCCCGTATTGTTTTTGGAAAAAAGTGAGTATACAAACATATTCTCATTTCCTCTGTCATACATAAAAGGTAGCATATTATACAGTTTTCTGTAATTTGATTTTTTCCAACATAATAATATAATTTGGAAGTCTCTCCATATTAGTGCACAGGGATTCTCTTCCTCCCACCCTTCCTCTGCTCTGTTTGCACAGTAAGTCTTTGTACAGCTAAACCAAGTTCATTCAGCCAGCCTCCAGCTTATTTGGGTTATTTTTAGTCCTTTACTATTCCATATAGTCTATATTGAATAATCTTACATTGTGGGCATTTTCACACTTGTGTTGGTTTTTCTGTGTGGTAGATTTTTAGAAGCGGGATTACTGCAGCAAATGCCCATAATCTTAAATATGATCTCTTTCAAAGCAGAAACTCACTTATTCTTGCCCGGACTTCTTCTTTTGTGCTACCACTACATTTTAATGTTCCTTTATACCTATAAGAACTGCTATGTAGTGTCAGAGTTATGGTTCACCAAGAATAGAGGCTGCCCCACATATGGGTACTCATGAGTGTTTTATAGGAGATGATTGTTATACTTCATATAAATGGATCTATTATTTTCAAGTGAAAATCTAAACAGTTAAGTGAATATCCACTTTGGATTTTGATTCTTGGTCATAGAAAACATTGAGAAGCACCTGCACTAAACTCAGGAAAAGTATGTCTCTTCCTTGCCACAACCCACTCTCTCAGCTACACTCAACTTTTTGATTATCCTTTTCTTTTACAAATGAGAGTAGTTGCAAAGATGGACTCCAAATATGTAAAAGTCCACCATTGTTATTGTTTATAATTTCCCTTTATTCTGTTACCTTACTGTCTGTGTTTCCTTTCCTTTCCTTCTTTGAAGGGTCAACTCTGATGCATTTTCCTTCATGTAATCTTCCCTAATTCACCCAAACTAGAACAGTGCCCCATCTCCCATACCATCTGTTTGCAACTTCACTATAGTACTCACATGTTTCACCTGGTGTTATCATTACATATACGTAAACTCTTTTATGGTACTGTACAGACTCCTTGAAACCAGGAATGTGTTTCTCAGAGGCTTGAACTTATTTCATGCTCAATTAGTTATAGCTGAGTGTCTTGTGTAAATTAATGTGTAAGGCTTTATGCTGTTTCTACCTCTTCCTTGTTACCCCGTAAGTGTAGATGTTTTTCAGGGTTTTATCTCTGGCCTTTTCTTCCTTGTGATTTCATCTACTCTGTGTTAGCAATCATTCCTAAACAGATGACTGTATCTCCTCACTCCAGGCCTTGATCTGAGCTTGGGGTGTAATTCATCCTACCAGAACCCCAGATACAGTGTCCCTCAAGCCAGAATTGTCATCGCATTGTTTAGGGCTCTATCTGGCCTGTAGTAAGCATTTGTATTTGTGGAATGAATGTATACATGAAAACATTTTTCTTTTCCTGAGTACTGAAAAATGTTACTCAGACCCTGCCTTGCCTACCCATCTCATCACTTGCTGGGCCCCATTGTTTCTGTATGGAAATATTGCACATATATCCCCTGTTTTTCTGCTGTCTCCACCTGAATGTGCACCCCCCTCCCCATGTGAGTTACTACAATGACTAACAGCTTTTTCAAAGGATACCTGAGGTCTACCCTTTTAGTCTTAGAAACCTTACATAGCTCTCCAAAGCTGACCAAGTTGAGCCTAGCATTAAAACCTCTCCAGCCTCTGGATGTCTCTGAACACCTTTCCAACCTGTTTGCTATTCTTCTGTAGCCTAGTCTAGTTTCAGCCAGTATTTTCCATCTCTGGTGTCCCCATCATCTACTGAATCACTTGAGCTGGAAACCCCAGACTCATCGTGAGTCTGCCTCTTGCTTCCTTGACTCTTTCCCCCTCTCCTGCCATAGCCAGTTAGTCAGATTTGCAATCCTATGGATTTTATTCCTTTAAATGTTTTTCAAATCTGTCTTCATTCTAACTGAACTTTCTGCCGATATTTTTGGTCAAATCCATCCCCCATACAGCTTTCAAAACCAAAATCTCACCATGAATCTCTGCTTAAAATGGCTCTTAACTGCAGCATTCCAGGATCTTCTCATAATCTGAGACTTGTTTTCCCCTACAGTGCAATCTGTTCATGGGTTTCACTTGGCACTCTTGAAATACTGAATTGCTGGTAGTTCCACTTTGTTGCTCCCTTCTCCAGAACACACTGTACTGTTTTTGCCTCCTTGCCTTTGTTTTGCAGGTTGCTTTAGCCCTGCATACTGCTGTGTAGCTTCTTTCCTGCCCCACCTTCGGCCACAGGCCACCTTCAGATCATGTGTTGAGTCTCAGCTCAGGCATCAGTGCCTTCTTGTAGTGTTTTCTGATTTCTCTGTCCTTCATACTGTTTCCATAGTACCCTGTGCATCTCCCTATCTTTGTACCTTCCTCATTGTAGTTGATTATAATAGTCTCTTAAGCTAGTCTGAGAACTTCAAAGATTATTTTATACATTGATATAATCCTTGCACCTGGCGCAGTGCCCAGTACACAACAGGAACCCAATAAATGCTTGTGGAATAAATGAATACATTGTATAACTCTTCTTTGTTTATTACCATTTATGCCTGTGCTTATTGAATTTCCAGAGCTTGTTGTAAAAGATAGGAAGAACATATATGGTAAATAAATATTTCCATTTCTTCAAGTCCCTTGGTCTCCTATTCCTGCATATGTGACAAGGATTTTAATCATGTAATGTATCTCATAATGTGGAAATAAGTTTGGGAGAAATGAGTGTAAGTGACCGTTAGTCCCCATAATGAGGTCTGGTATGTGTTCTAGGGAAGGAGGATTCATTTAAAACCACTGCATGGATTCTTTTGATTGTATGCAGAATTTTTTTTAAAATAAACTTTTTATTGAAACAGATACCAAAAGTACATAAATAACAACGTATTTGATAAATTTTGAACCAACAGAACATAACACATGTAATTAATACCAAAATCAAACTATTTAGAATGATTACCAGTTCTCCAGAAGCCTACCTAGCCTATGGCTCCTTTGAAAGCAGAATTTTGTTTGCCCATTAATTTGGTAAAATTTAGCCTATTTAATCCTTTTTTAAAAAATTGCTTTTAATTTAAGATGCAGGTATAAAAAGATAATCCTTAAAATTCTTGGAGCGTGTGATAAGAGCAGTTAGGAGGTAGCTCTTAGAGTTGGCTGCAGAGGACGAGATGTAGTGATCAAAGGTGATGCGGGGCAAGATTCTTTATCTTCTCAGTAATAGGAAATAAACTCCCAATTTTCTAACCTTTAGTTAAAAAAATGGTCTTTGCTCTCGAAGCAGTAGTAAGCTCTTTTGTTGTTAAACAGAAACTAGAAAACTCTTCTTTAGGAAAGTCATCCTAATGGGGTCAACTTGAGGTGGTTGTTGGTTTTTATATTTTAAGACCAGAATTTCTAGTTGTTCTCTTACATAATTTTATTAAACCTGTGTCAGAAAAAAGTAAAGGACAAGATTTCAGAGTTGATATGTTTGAACATTCTTATGGTCGAGCATTAGAAATTCTTTTTCCTGGCTTAGTTTTTCTGTTTTAACAGAGGGCAAGCTTGCCATGTTGAACTTGCTTTTTTTTAAAACAAGTTTATTTACTTATTTTATTTTAGATAGCACGTGAGAGAGAGCATGTGTGTGGATGCGAGTGTGAGCGGGGGAAGGGGGGGAGGGAGATGATCTCAAGCAGGTTTTGCGCTGAGCCGGATGTGGGTCTGATCTCATGACCCTGAGTTCATGATCTGAGCTAAAACTAAGAGTTGGACACTTAACCAACTGAGCCCCCCAGGCACCCTTGAACTTTCCTTTTTTTAACAGAGAACAAGCATTAGGAAACTATTCCAGCCCCATATAATGTGGTAGACTCTGCTGGAATACCTGTTTGTTTTGTGTCTCTGGAACTGTGCTTGTCACCACTGTTACAAAAAAAAAAAAAAAGCCTAGACTGTCTGAGAAGTATGGCTTCTTAAATTTCTCTACCCAATTACTTTTTGGAGGTGATGCTTGAGTTTCACAGACCCCTCTTAAAGCACAGATTCTGGGGGCACCTGGATGCCTCAGTCGGTTAAGCATTTGCCTTCAGCTCAGGTCATGATCGCAGGGTCTTGGGGTCAACCCCACATCAGGCTCCCTGCTCGGCGACAGGGAGTCTGCCTTTCCCTCTCCCTTTGCCTCTCCCCCCAGCTTGTGCTCTATCGTTTGTTCTCTCTCAAAATCTTAAAACTAATCCCGCAGGCTCTGACACAGTGCTCTAGTGGATGAGCTGGAGATCTTCAAGCAGTAGACCATATCCTAAACATTGATATGCAAGGATTCATGATCTGAACATCAGTAGCCTATTTTTTCTGATTACATGTATTATGGTAATCCCAATCTTTTTAATATAATGTCCTAATTTTTATATGTAGTATCTTAACCTATTACTCTGTAATTTCTCTAACCTCATGGATTATTGCATACATTTGTACGTGACATAAGTAATTTTACTTTCTATTTTCATTGATATTCAAACTAACTTTAAAAGGAGAAAAATAAGGATACATTTTAAAATGAGAATTTAGGCATTGTGCTTAAAATTTTTTTTATTGTACTAGGCATGTGAAGAAGCTTTTTAAATGGAATCTTGGTTCCCAGGAACCAAAGTGATTTTAATTATAGACGATAGAATATAAAAGTAACTCCATCATAGAAACTGTCCTAAGGGATTAGAGTGCATATCTACAAAATAAACCAGCTTCTTGTGAAAAATTATTAACATTGCTAAGTAATGTAGTTTTATATATCTGCAAAAGAGGACTAGAACAATTGGTGAATAATGTCTTATAAATAATCCTCAGACCCCTTTATTTTCTTTATGAACTTTTGCTCAACTAATTTTTCATGAACAGGAAAATCTTAAGGGTTGTTATAATCAAAGCAGCAGGCTTACGAAACGATGACTTAGGTGCATGGAGCAAATCTCCATTTGGGAGACCGAGGAAAGACTATGTCATTTGGCTGTGCCCATACACTCTCATGGGGGGAAAAGAGCCAGCTAGAGAAAAAGGCGGAAGTCTACTTAGGGGTGTGTGTGTGTGTGTGTGTGCGCGCGCGCGCGCGCGTGTGTGTGTGTGGTGTAGAATATCTTTTAACTTTAATAAGGTGGTTTGTGTTTTTTCCATCCTAATGGCTTTGGTTTTATAAAAATGGTACTTTTTCATTAAGAACTGCAGAGTATAGAAAGCATAAAGTACAAATCAACAGAAATCTTCCTCCCCAGATGTAACCATTGTTAACATTTTAATGAACTACTTTCCAGAAATCTCTCTCTGCCTTTGTATGTATGTGGAAGATACATATCCATTGAGGTGGGATCAAATTGTGTGCTGTTTTGTAATCTTTCAACCATCTCTCAGTCTTCAAATCTATAAATATAGACATATACTATTGTTTTCAGTGCATAGTACTCTTCT
>NC_048227.1:2248921-2263274 GCF_002007445.2 Ailuropoda melanoleuca
CTGGCTGTCTCTATCTCTGTCAAATAAATAAATAAAATCTTTAAAAAAAAAAAAGAAAATGGGCAAAAGAAATCAACAAACATTTCACTAAAGAGGACATATAAATGGCAAATAACCATGGAAAAAGACATTCAACATTATTAGCCATTAGGGAAGTTAAAACTATGAGAAGAAACCACTGCTGAAGGTAAAATTAAAAATGACACCACGAAACACTGGGAAGCATGCAGAGAAACAGCATTACATCTACACTGTTGGTAGGAACCATCACTGTAGAAAACGGTTTGGCAGTTTCTTATAAAACTAAATGTGCAACTACCATACAATCCAGGAGTTGACACTTCTGGATATTTATCACAGACAAATGAAAATGGTCACATAAAAACTTGTACAAGAATGTTTATAGAAGCTTTGTTTGTTTACCCCCATACTGGAAACAAATCAGATATCCTTCAGTGGGTGAATGATGAAATAAACCATAATGCATTTATATCCTGATGACTACTGAAAAAGGAGCAAAATACTGATACCCATGATGTAGATAAGTCTCTACACTGAATGTAAAAAATTATACTGAAATGTTACATAACGTGTGATTCTATTTATATATTCATAAATGATGAACTTCTAGAAATGGAGAACTTGTTACTGGTTTAAGAGGGGTGGCTCAGTCAGCTAAGCATCTGCCTTTGGCTCAGGTAATGATCCCAGGGTCCTGGGATCGAGTCCTGCACTGGGCTCCTTACTTAGCAGGGAGCCTGCTTCTCCCTCTGCCTGCTCTGCCTGCCGCTCCCTCTGCTTGTGCTCTCTCTCTCTGACCAATAAATAAAATCTTAAATAAAAGGGGGGGGTGAGGGTGTGAAGGATGTGGCTACAAAAGGCAACATGAAGGGGTCCTAGTGATGGAAATATTCTGTATCTTGACTGTGTAATATCCTGGCCATGGTATTGTACTTGATTGCTCAAGATTTTGCCTTTGTAGAAAAGGTGATCAAGAGTGAATGGGGACCTCTCTGTATTTCTTAAAACTGCATGTGAATCTACAATTATAGTAAATTTTAAAAATGTGAATGGACTGGATTCTATCAGAAGACAGGATTAGAAATTGATTTAATACATACAACAGGTTATAAGTAACACTTAAAATCCAGTTGTTAAAGATGAAAATAGAGATGAGCAAGAAGATACCATACAAGGATGAAAAGAGGAATGGCAGTATTGATATCAGATTAGTTGGAACTTTGGCTGAAAGCACTCAACATTATTATAGGGAACATTATGAATTGGTAAAAGCTTGCATTTATGAAGAGGATATGGCAGTGAAAATGGGTAGATACCAGATCACTCTCTAAACACATAAAAGAACTAGAAATGCATGTAAATATTAATAAATTTAGGTCAAAGCAATAAAAAAATCATCACCTAGCAAAGCCTGTAGAGCACAATAAAAACCATATATGAGGGAAAATCTATAGAATTAAATGTCTCCAGTTTAACAAAAAAAATTCTCCAAATCTGCATATCCAATTGAAAAGTTTTTTAGCAATTAACAAATATTTTTTAGAAATTTTAAGATACGCATACCGTAAATTTTACCATCTTGACCATTTTTTTACTGTTCAGTAGTGTTAAGTACATTCACATTGCACAATCAGTTTCTAGAACTCCTTTTTTTTTCCTCCAGCCCCTGGCAGCCACCATTTACTTTTCTGTCTATGACTTGACTACTCCAAGTACCTCATTTAAGTGGGATCATCTTATTAAATCTGGCTTATTTCATTTACTATAATGTTCTCACGGTTCATCAGGTGTCATATTTCAGAATTTTTTAAAAGATTTTATTTGAGAGTGAGAGAGAGAACACAAATGAGGGGGAGGGAAGGTGGAAAGGGAGTAGGAGAAACAGACTCCCCCTGAGCAGGGAGCTTGATGCAGAGCTCAATCCTAGGACCCTGGGATCATGACCTGAGCTGAAGGCAGATGCTTAACCAACTGAGCCACCCAGGCATCCCTGGAATTTATTTTTTTCCTAAGAATTTATTTTTAAGGCTGAATATTCCATTGTATGTTTTATACACACACAGATGTATACACCCCCCATTTGTTTATCCATTCATTCCTTGATGGATACTTGGATTGTGGCTATTGTGAATACTACTAAGAATGTGAGTGTACAATTATCTCTTCAAGATCCTGCTTTCACTTCTTTTCTGGAATTTTTTAAATTGCAGAGGTGGAATTGTTGGACCATTAAAATCCCATTTTTAATTTTTTGAGGAATCACTGTACTGTTTTCCATACCTGCTGTGCCATTTTACATTCCTTCCAGTAGTACACATGTGCTCCGGTTTCTCCACATCCTGGCCAACACTTTTTTTTTTTTTTTTAACAGTAGCGATCCTAATAGATGTAAGGTGTGTTATCTCATTATAGTTTTGATTTTCAGTTCTCTAATTAATGATGTTGAGCATACTTTCATGTGCTGATTATATATATATATATCTTTGGAGAAATGTATGTACAAGTCCTTTTTTCACATATCCAATTCTAAACAAGTAGAACATATGAACCTATAAACTGAAATAAACCTACAAGAGGGAATTAATAGTTGAAAGGTGAAATGAATGAAATTGAAAAGACAAAGTAGAAAAGATACATAAATCTAAATCCCAGTTTGGGGGGCGCCTGGGTGGCTCAGTCGGTTAAGTGTCTGACTTTGGTTCAGGTCCAAGCCCCAGGTCAGTTGGGCTCCCCGCTCAGTGGGGAGCCTGCTTCTCCCCCTCCCTCTGTGCGTGCTGTCTCTGTCTCTCTCCCTCTCTCTCTGTCAAATAAATCACAAATAGAAACCTAAATCCCAGTTCTTTGGGAAGGCTAACAAAATGGATATCTCCTTCATGATACTAGTGAGAAAAGAATAAAAGTAGTAGTAGTGGAAACAAAAAGGATGCAACTACAGAAACAGAAGAATGTTAATTTTAAGAAAAGAGTACTACAGGTTTATGGTAACAAAATCACAAATTAAGAAGGATTTCAAAATTAAGAATTATTTTCTGGCTAATTAGTAATGATCAAAATCAACCTAAAGGAAGTGGAAAACTTGCATACACCTTTTAATACAGATACCATCAAAATGATTTTAAAGT
The DNA here is from genome assembly GCF_002007445.2 of Ailuropoda melanoleuca. Classification (NCBI taxonomy): domain Eukaryota; kingdom Metazoa; phylum Chordata; class Mammalia; order Carnivora; family Ursidae; genus Ailuropoda; species Ailuropoda melanoleuca. The sequence continues at coordinate 2,252,065 of NC_048227.1, forward strand.
ATATGTGAAAGAATAAATGCATGAACATGGTCAAGAACAGAATCAAAAGGATTGAAGGAGAGTTTGCTTTTTTCATATAAAGCCATGTATTTTATCAGTATGGTTTTAGTGCTAGAATAGTAAAACAGGTCAGAGGAAGAGAGGTTTAGATTCCACCGTATATGAGAAGGTAATACATATCAAAGGTGGTAGTTCAGGTCTGGGAAATGGATGATTAGTGATGGTGTTACAACTGACCATCCATCTGGAAGAAAATAAAATCAGATACTTAAAAAACATAAAAAATAAAAATCTTAGGAACAAATTCTATATTGATTGAAAAAGTACATGTTAAAGCCGTTATATGGGATGATCTCAGAGACCTTTGTATAAAATAGGATAAAATAGGGAAATCTTGGGCACCTGGGTGGCTCAGTTGGTTAACCATCTGCCTTGGTCCCAGGGTCCTGGAATCGAGCCCTGCACTGGGCTCCCTGCTCATTGGGGAGCCTGGTTCTCCCTCTGTTGCTCCCCCTGCTTGTGCTCTCTCTCTCTCCCTCTCTCTGTCAAGTAAATAAAATCTTTTAAAAAAATAGGGTTATGTTTTTATTTTTTATTAAGCATTTATTTTAATTCCAGTTAGAGTGTTATATTAGATTCAGGTGTACAGTACAATGATTCAACATTTCCATATGTCATCTGGTGCTCATTGCAACAAGTGCATGTCTTAATCTGCATTGCCTTTTTAACCCACCTGCCACCCACCTCCCTTCTGGTAACCATCAGTTCTCTAATGTTGCGTGTCTGTGTTTTAGATTGACTTTCTCTTTTTTTTTCTTTTGCTTGTTTGTTTTGTTTCTTAACTTCCACATATGCCTGAAATCATATATTTATCTCTGACTTATTTTGCTTATCATTATACTCTCTAGCTCCATGTTGTTGTAAATGGCATGAGTTCATTCCTTTTTTATGGCTGAATAATATTCCATTGTTTGTATCTACAACTGCTTATTCATTCATCAATTGATGGACACTTGGGCTGCTTCCATAATTCGGCTATTATAAATAATACTGCAGTAAACATGGGGTACCCACATGTATCCTTTTGAATTAGTGTTTTTTGTATTATTTGGTAAATACCCATTAGTGTGATTACTGAATTTTAGGGTGGGTTCTATTTTTAACTTTTTGAGGAACCTCCGTATGGTTTTCCACAGTGGTTGCACCAGTTTGCATTCCCAACAACAGTGCAAGAGGGTTCTTTTTCTCCATATCCTTGCCAACACCTGTTGTCTCTTGTGTTATTGATTTTAGCCATTGTGATATGAGGGGATAGCGCACTGTAGTTTTGATTTGCATTTCTCTCATGGTAAGTGGTGATGAGCATCTTTTCATGCGTCATGGTCATCTGGATGAAGTCTTTGAAGAAATGTCTGTTCATGTCTTCTGCCCATTTTTAAATGGGATTATTTGGTTTTGTGGTGTTGAGTTCTATAAGTTCGTTGTATAGTTTGGATACTAACTCTGTTGGATTTGTCATTTGCAAATATCTTCTCCCATTCAGTAGATTGCCTTTTAGTTGTGTTTTCTTGGTTGTGAAGAAACTTCTTACTATAATGTCAAATAGTTTATTTTTAGTTTTGTTTCCCTTGCCTCAGGAGACATATCTAGAAAAAAGTTGCTACAGCCAATGTCAAAGAAATTACTGCCTGTGTTCTCTTGTAGGATTTTTGTGGTTTTAGGTCTCACATTTAGGTTTTTAACCCATTTTGAGTTTATTTTTGTGTATGGTGTAAGAAAGTGGTCCAGTTTCATTCTTTTGCATGCTGCTGTCCACTTTTCCCAACACCATTTATTGAGGAGACTTTTTCCAATTGGATATTCTTTCCTGCTTTGTTGAAGCTTAATTCTTTTTTTTTTTTTTTAAAGATTTTATTTATTTATTTGACAGAGAGACAGCCAGTGAGAGAGGGAACACAAGCAGGGGGAGTGGGAGAGGAAGAAGCAGGCTCCCAGCGGAGGAGCCCGACGTGGGGCTCGATCCCAGGACCCCGGGATCACGCCCTGAACCGAAGGCAGACGCTCAACGACCGAGCCACCCAGGCGCCCCTGAAGCTTAATTGACCATATAATTGTGGGTTTATTTCTGGTTTTCTGTTCTCTTCTGTTGATCTTTGTGTCTGTTTTTTTTTTTTTTTTTTTTTTTTTTTCTTTTTTTTTTTTTTTTTTTTTTTTTTTTTTTTTTTTTTTTTTTTTGCCAGTACCATACTGTTTTTGAGTACTACTGCTTTGTAATATAACTTGAAGTCCGGAATTGCGATGCCTCCAGCTTTGCTTTTCTTTTTCAAGATAACTGTGGCTATTTGGGGTCTTAGGATTTCATACAAATTTTAGGATTGTTTTAGTTCTGTGAAAAACACTATTGGTATTTTGATAGAGATTGCTTTAGATGTGTATATTGCTTTGGGTAGTGTAGATATTTTACCAATATTCTTCCAGTCCATGAGCATGAAATATCTTTTCATTTCTTTGTGTCATCTTCAATTTCTTTCATCAGTGTTTTATAGTTTTTAGAGGTACAGGTCTTTTGCTTCTTTGGTTAGGTTTATCCCTGGGTATCTTATTATTTTTGGTGCAGTTGTAAAAGGGATTGCTTTCTTTATTTCTCTTTCTGCTACTTTGTTATTGGCATATAGAAATGCAAAAGATTTCTGTAGGTTGATTTTGTATTCTGTGGGTTTACTGAATTCATTTATCAGTTCTAGCAGGTTTTTTGTAGAGTCTTTGGGGTTTTCTGTATAGAGTATCAAATCATCTGCTAATAGTGAAAGTTTTACTTCTTCCTGGCTGATTTGGGTGCATTTTATTTCTTTTTGTTGTCTGATTGCTGTGGCTAGGACTTCCAGTACTATATTGAATAAAAGTGGTGAGAATGGACATCCTTGTCTTGTCCCTGATCGTAGGGGAAAAGTTCTCAGCTTTTCCCCATTACAGATGATGCTCACTGTGGGTTTTTCATATATGGCCTTTATTATGTTGACGTATGTTTACCTAAATTTGCTTTGTTGAGAATTTTCATCATGAATGGATGTGATACTTTGTCTTTTTCTGCATCTATTGAAATGATTATATGGTAACTTATTGATATAATGTATCACGTTGGTTTGTGAATATTGGACCACCCTTGCAACCTAGGAATGAATCCCACTTGATTGTGGTGAATGATTTTTTAAATGTATTTTTGGATTCAGTTTGCTGGTATTTTGAGGATTTTTGCATCTGTGTTCATCATAGATACTGGCCTGTAGTTCTCTCTCTTTTGTGGTGTCTTTATCTGGTTTTGTTATCAGGGTAATGCTGACCTCATAGAATGAATTTGGAAGTTTTCCTTCCTTTTATATTTTCAGAATGATTTCAAAAGAGTAGGTGTTAACACTTTTTTAAGTATTTGGTAGAATTTGCCTCTGAAGCCTTCTAGTCCTGGATTTTTGTTTGGTGAGAGTTTTTTGATGATTGACTCAGTTTCTTTGCTATTTATTGGTCTGCTCAAATTTTCTATTTTTTCCTGTTTCAGTTTTGGTAATTTATGTTTCTAGGAATATATCTATTTCTTCTAGGTTTTCCAATTTGTGGGCATATAGTTTTTCATAATATTCTCTTAGGATTGTTGTATTTCTGTGATGTTGGCTTTTTCTCCTCTCTCATATGTGATTTTATTTGAACTCTTTCTCTTTTTATCTTTGTAAGCCTGGCTAGAGGTTTATCAGTTTTAACGATTTCTCTCCCTCCCCCCAATGAACTGGCTCCTGGTTTCATTGATCTGTTCTATTGTTTTTTTTCCAGTTTCTATGTTTATTTCTGCACTAATCCTTATTATTTCCTTCCTCCTGCTAGTTTTAGGTTTCGTTTGTTGTTTTTCTAGCTCCTTTAGAAGATTAGGTTGTTTGAGATTTTTCTTGCTTCTTGAAGTAGGCATGTATTCCTATAAACTTTCCTTTTATCTTATTTTTTAAAAATATTTTATTTATTTATTTGACAGAGAGACAGCCAGCGAGAGAGGGAACACAAGCAGGGGGAGTGGGAGAGGAAGAAGCAGGCTCCCAGTGGAGAAGCCTGATGTGGGGCTCGATCCCAGAAGGCCAGGATCACGCCCTGAGCCGAAGGCAGACGCTTAACGACTGAGCCACCCAGGAGCCCCATAAACTTTCCTTTTAAAACTGCTTTTGCAGCATCCCAAAGTTTGTGGACTGTTGTGTTTTCATTTTCATTTGTTTTCATGTACTTTCTTCTATTTCTTTTTTTTTTTAATGTTTTTTTATTATGTTAGTCACCATACAGTACATCCCTGGTTTCTGATGTAAAGTTCGATGATTCATTAGTTGCGTATAACACCCAGTGCACCATGCAATATGTGCCCTCCTTATTACCCATCACCAGTCTATCCCATTCCCCCTCCCCACCTCCCCTCTGAAGCCCTCAGTTTGTTTCTCATAGTCCATATTTCTTGATTGCCACATTCGTTGTTTACTAGCATATTATTTAACCTCCATGTATTTGTGATCTTTCCAGATTTTGTGTCGTGGTTGATTTGTAGTTTCATAGCATTGTAGTCAGAAAAGTTGCATGGTATGACTTTGATCTTCTTGAATTTGTTCAGGCTTGTTTTGTTTTGAGAATGTTTCACGTGCACTCGAAATGAATGTGTATTCTGTTCAAGGATGGAATGTTCTGAATGTATCTGTTAATCCACCTATTCCAGTGTGTTGTTCAAAACCATTGCTTTCTTGATGATTTTCTGTTCAGATGATCTGTCCATTGATTTAAGTGGGGTGTTAAAATCCCCTACTACTGTATTATTATCAATTAGTTCCTTAATGTTTGTTTTAACTGTTTTATGTATTTGGGTGCTCCCATGTTGGGTCCATAAATATTTACAATTGTTAGATCTTCCTTTTGGCTTTATCATTATATATATATACATATATATATATATATATATATATATATTTTAAAGATTTTATTTATTTATTTGACAGAGATAGAGACAGCCAGCGAGAGAAGGAACACAAGCAGGGGGAGTGGGAGAGGAAGAAACAGGCTTCCAGTGAAGGAGCCTGATGTGGGGCTCGATCCCATAATGTTGGGATCACGCCCTGAGCTGAAGGCAGACGCTTAACAACTGAGCCACCCAGGTGCCCCTAAATTTATATTTTTATATATATCTTTTGTCTTTTGTTACATTTTTTTGTTTTAAAGTGTATTTTGTCCAATGTGAGTTTTGCTACGCTGGCTTTATTTTGACATCCATTTGCATGAAAATGTTTCTCCATCCTCTCACTTTCAATTTGCAGTTGTTTTTATGTCTAAAATGAGTCTCTTGTAAGCAGCATATAGATGGGTCTCTCTCTCTCTCTCTTTTTAATCCATTCTGTCATTGTATGTCTTTGATTGGAGCATTTAGTCCATTCACATTCAAAGTAATTATTGATAAGTATTGTCATTTTATTTGTTTTGTGGTTGTTTCTGCAGACTTTTTCTGATCCTATCTTTTAATGATTTGCTGATTTTCTTTAGTGTTATATTTGGGTTTCTTTCTCTTTGTTCTTAGCATATTTACTAGTGATTTTTGATAGGTGGTTACCATTAGGTTTGTATATAGGATCTTCTGCATATAGCAGTCTGTATTAAGTTGTTCATTTAAATTTGAACCCATTCTTTACTCCTCTCCTTCCTTTTGAGGTATATGGTGTTATGTTTTTATATCTTTTTATTTTGTGAGTTCCTTGACTGATTTTTTTTTGCATAAATAATCATTTTTACTGCTTTTGTGTTTCCTACTCACATACTGTTATTTCTGGTCTCTCCTTTCCACTCAGAGAGTCCTTTAATATTTCTTGGAGGGCTGGTTTAGTGGTCATGAATTCTGTTTGTTTTTGTTTGGGAGACTCTTTATTTCTCCTTCTATTCTGAATGATTCCCTTGCTGCATAGAGTATTCTTGGCTGCAGTTTCCCATTCAGCACTCTGAATATGTTGTGCCATTCCCTCTGGCTTGGAAAGTTTCTGCTGGAAAATTTCCTGATAGCCTTATGAGGTTTCCCTTGTATGTTACTGTCTTCTTTTGTCTTGCTGCTTTAAAATTTTTTTTCTTTATCACTATATTTTGTCAGTTTAATTACAATATGTCTTAGTGTGGATCTGCTTTTGTAGATTTTATTGGGGGTCTCTGTGCCTCCTGGATTTGTATTTATGTTTCCTTCCCCAGATTAGGGAAGTTTTCAGCTATTAGTTCTTCAAATAAATTTTTTGCCCCCTTTTCTCGTCTTCTGGGATTCCTATAATATGAATGTTATTACATTGGTGGAGTCACCAAGTTCCTTAAGTCCTCATTTTGCATATATTTGTTGTTGTTGTTGTTTAGCTTGATGACTTTCCATTATTCTGTCTTCTAGGTCCTTAATTCATTGCTCTGCTTTTTCTAGCTTGCTGTTCAGTGCATCAAGTGTGTTTCCAATCTTCATCTCTGATCCTTTTTTTTTTTTTTTTAAATCTCTGATGGGTTCTTTTTTATTTCTGTGTTAAGGGTCTCACTGATGTCTTCCACTCTTTTCTCAAGTCCAGTGAGTATCCTTATGATCATTGCTTTAAATACTCCATTATGCATGTTACTTTTATGTGTTTTGCTTAGATCTCTGGCCATGTCCTTGTCTTATGCTTTCATTTGAAATAAATTTCTCTGTCTTCTCATTTTGTCTGAGTCCCTGTGTCTGTTTCTCTGTGTTAGGTAAGTCACTTATGGCTCCTGGTTCTTGAGGTTAATGGCTTTATGAAGAAGAGGTTCTGTAGTGCCTTGCCATGTAGTGTTCCCTGTTCCCCAGGGCCTGGGGTTCCCGAGAGTCTCTCCAATATGTGCTGTGTATCCTTAGCTGTTTTGTCCTGGTTGCTTTATCCTTTAGGCCAGTTGGCTGCAGAGGCTTCCTTTGCCTCTTGTGATCAGTGTTTTGTCCCTGGCCTGAATGTGGCAAGTTTTAACTAGGTATGTCCTGGTCTACTTGTGAAATGAGACCTGTTGTCACTGTCAATGAAACTGAGACTCTGCAAAACTCCCAGGTCAGGAGATGTGTTGTGAGCAGGGGTTTGGGCTGGTCTTTGGGGGGAGGGGGCCTGCCATGCTGGGGCTGAGGCAAGCATGGCTAGGAAGGGTGGTTTCACTGGTGCATGGGGGTGCGTGGTCCTTGGTGTAAGCAAGTTAGATAGCAAGTGTAGGAGTTGCACTGGTTCCTGTAAGTGACCCTGTGCTTATGCTGAGGGTGGGGGAGGGAAATGGTGCCTGCTAGTTCCTTTGTTCCTGGAGCTCTCTCTGTGAATGCTGTCTCTCTGGGACATGCTCAAAGATGAGCAAATAACCTCCCCACTGTGTGCCCCAGGTACTCTCCAGATTGCTGTTTTCAGTCTGTATGTCAGTGGGCTGATTGCCTGTCTTCTGTCCAAAAACAGTTCAACGTGTCCTGGCTGTATTCGAGCCAAGTCCAATGACCTTTAGAACTCCATGCTTTAAGCCCAGCTTGATGTCAGAAGTCACGAAATTTTGCCCCCTCACTCTCCAAGCCAATTGCTGTGGGGATTCGTTTCCCCCTTGTACACCAGGGAGATCTTTTTAAACCAAGATTGGAAACTCAGAAGTTATGTCGCAAATGACAGCACATTTGGTGATATGAAATCTTAGCATTTTCACTATAAAATATAAAAATATATTTGGAAAGTTATTTGCAATTCAGGTGATAAAAGAATAATATATATTTACAAATTAACATTAAGAAAACAAGTGATTAAAGAAAAGTGGGTAAATCTGATTAGTCAGATAATAAAGAAGGAAATATAAATGGTCACCAACATGGAAAGTTTCTAAAATTTACTAGTAGTTATTAGAAGAAAAATTCAAAATAAAGCAAAATTTAAAAGCTACTCTGTTGGTTGTGGTGGGGATGTGGAGAAAAGGTAGCAACATAATTTGATACAGCTTTTTGGGGAAGCAGTCTAACAACATCAATTACAAAACTTTTTCACACAGTGTGCATAGATACTAATATGCATCACATGCACGCATACTCCCTTTACTTCAATTCCACTCTGGTGACTCTATTTGGAATAAACTGCCAACATGTGAAGTGATGTTGAGAGAATGTTTTATTGTGCCATTGCTTGGAGAGACAATAGAAAACAAAGGTAATGACCATTAATCAGGGTATGGCTGAATAAGCTATGATATGTGCAGATCATCTGCAGCCATGAAATAGAAGTAATAGAGCTGTGTCAGATGTCAGTGGGGAATTTCAAGAGGTGTTGAGTATGAAGATCAAATTGCAGAAAGGTGTATGTATTCTGATTTTGTTGTTAAGCAAACAATAATAAAACTTCTATATTTGTATGATTATATGATGGAGAAAAATATAGAGGGATACGTATTAAGGGAAGAGAGAGAAGGAAGGGAAAGGAGAGACAACTCAAACCTCACTGAATGGTCTGTGTGATATCACCACCCTTATTTTTAGGCAATGTACAGAGTTCCTATATATTATATATAAATTGTTTACAAAGTATACATACATAATAACTTCCAAAAAGTGCACTTGAAAACAGACCCACATAGTACTTTCTTTGTGCAGATCCTCTTTTAGATCATAGCTTTCCTTTGAGGAAGGTAACCACACTCTTGAAGGGCTGGGCTTAGCCACTTTGTTCATCCCACTCTTCTCTCTGACCAAATACAAAGTCTGTCAGGAGACTGTCAGGTGCCCCCCAGTTCATGTTAGAAACTTCTCTTTGTGATGCTTTCTTCAGCTCACCAAGTGAGGTTGTTCAGGCCCCTGTGCTTTTCTGGCATTGTTTTTGTGACTCGGAGACAGTTTTCCATATTGTACTTTACATAATTGTCATTAGGCCATTATACCCTAGGGTATCTTACAAGCTCATATTTATAACATTTACTTACAGTCAGGTTCATCAACAAGAACTGGATGGTTGCAAACAAAAAAAGAACTGAAGATTTATGGGTAATGTATACAATCATATTGGCTTTAGGATCCAATTTTTTCTATGTTTTATTTTACTTGTATGATATCTGAGAAAATTGATTCACTTTAGTAGTGGCAGTAGTTAATAGCTTTTAAAAATAGCTTCTTTTGCAATTTCAAGATGTGTTTTAGTTATACTGACATAGAACCTTAAAAAGAATTGTAGGAAGTTTATTTCCAAGCTGAAAAAAAAGTGTGACAGCTGCTCATTATTAACATAATTAGAAATCCCCCAAATTTGCAAGAAACAGTGAAACTACATTAAGAGCTCATAATAGATGGATATATATCTTCATTTTTTTGTTGCTCAGCTGAATATAAATGCTGAAAGCATGTTGCAGTCAGATGTCCCTGAGTCCTCTCTGGTGCATAATTTAATTTGGCACATATGTATTGCAGAAGCATGCTTAGTACATAGTTCTGTGAGAGCGAACGTAATAATTCAACAGTCTCTAATTCAGAAAACAATGATCACTGACCTGATCACTGCAAGTCAAACATATTCTTGTATAACAATAACAAGAGAAACTTTATTTCAAGTCTTATACAAGTAGAAATTAACCTAATTATGAAGGGTAGTACTTTGGGGGACTTCAATGGTTTGTACCTATGTGATTACGACTTGTGCTTCATTAACAGATTTTATTTTATTATTTTTAAAAATTGTATTTGAGAGAAAGAATGAGGGAGTACAAGAGGTGGGGAAGGTCAGAGGGAGAAGCAGACTTCCCTCTGAGTAGGGAGTCCGACGTTGCACTTGGTCCTGAGACTCCGGGATCATGACCTGAGCTGAAGGCAGACACTTAACTGACTGAGCCACCAAGGTGCCCCTATTTTATTTTTAAAAGATTTTATTTGACAGTGTACAAGAGTGCACGATCAGAGGGTGGGGGAAGTGTGGTGGAGCACAGGAAAAGGGAGAAGCAGACTCCCCGTTGAGCAGGGAGCAGGCGATCACTGGACCCCAGGATCATGACCTGAGCTGAAGGCAGATGCTTAACCAACTGAGCCACCCAGATGCCCCTCATTACAGATCTTAAAGTAAATATATTACAAAAAACTATTTATGGAAGCCTTGAAGTTTTGTTGCTGAACTTTGGAGATTTGTTGAACATGCTTTGATAACTACTATGTTGTGGTACGTGGACAAAATGTCATTAGAAACAGCATTTTGGGTTTGGAGGATCTTATTTTCCAGGTGATTTATTGGTTGTATAGTAAAAAAGTTTATGCTGATAAAGTATATTTTCTGGTTTATTTAGGATCTGGCTTGTTCTAGATTGACAATGTTTCCACAGCTTAAATATCTGAATTTCAAAAGAATACATTGATTGAAAAAAGATTTTGAAATATAACATATGTCAAGAAACAAATGAGAATTAAAGACTGAGCTAACCTTTTAATTCAACATAAATATATCGTGAAAACAAATTAAAGTAGCTACCATTTTTTTTTATGAGATCAGGTTTCCTGAAAAAAATTTTGTAAAATCCTATTTCGTGATGTAAACACATTAAGTATATTTTACTTACTCCTACAGCAAGAGGTATGATTTGCATTTTTTCAAGTTGCAAAGAATTAACACCATTCAATAACATGAGCTGTCATTTTTCCAGAAATTTTTCTTAATCTGAAGGTAGAGGAGTATGGTAACCTCACTTATCGGGACCTGTGATATGTTTACAGAAACCCAAATTCCAGAATGGGTTCTTAAAAAGATCTATCAGTCCAACTGCTTACTTTGGTAGTGCCTTTCCTTTTAGTGTTTCCCTGGAGTATTTCCTACTCAGTCATAAATGACCTTGTAGTGTGAAATTTGAGATTTTTTTCACATTAATCGGCTTTTGGCAGTAATATCTGATATCTTTGGGATGCACATCACCTTGTCTAGATTACGCAGTTTGGGCTGCTGTGACATCAGTGTCCAGCTGTTATCAGCCTGTTAGGATTACACTCATCACATGCTATACTTTCGAATTCTTGTTTTCTCTCTCTTTTAAGGATAATAACTAGAAGATTCTTGTAGAACAATGTAAGTGTTCAGTGTTTCTGATGTTTGCATTCCGGGATAATCTGTATTTAGTTTGGGTCTAATTTTTAAGATTTAGACTCTGAATTTTTCTAAACTGCTACTTTAGGGGCGCCTGGGTGGCACAGC
>NC_048227.1:2263409-2303642 GCF_002007445.2 Ailuropoda melanoleuca
AAAAAAAAAACCTGCTACTTTATCTCATACACTTCTTAAAATCTTTCATGGGATCCCTATTATCTTAAGGATAAAATTCAAACTTTTAAGCTTGCAGGACTGCCGCTCACAATAAAGTTGGTTGTACGCTACATGTGGGCACCAGTAAGGGATTGTGTTCCAGCAGTTTGTCTATCTAAGCTCTGGGACTGCCGGAGGTGGTGGGCACTTCTCCAGTTCACTTAGAGGCATCATATGCTCTAGCAGAGCCTTTATGTAAGGCTATTCATCTGGGTTTTGCTTTCTTTTAAAATATACATTATGCTTTCTTCTTTCTTTCAACACCACAGACCTGTGTCTATTATAGTCCTGTTATCTGAGACTACTTGAAGTTCTCCAAATGTACTGCATTCTATAGTGCCTTTTTTGTAATAATAATTTGAGCCAATATTTATTAAACACTAATGCCAGACACTTTATTGCATTATCTTAGCTAGTCCTTACTAAATGAGGTTACTAAATGCCCTCAATAAATACACCTGAGGAAGTGTTAAATGGTTTGTCCAGGATAACATAGCTCTAAAGTGGTAGAGTCAGGATTTGAACCCAGGCTTTTGATGATTGGACTCAGGTTTTTTTTTTTTTTTTTGGAGATATAATTGATACATAATGTTATATTGGTTGTAGGTGTACAAAATGATTTGATATGTATAAGTTGAGAAATGATCAGTACTTTAAGTCTAGTTACCACTACATATAGTTTCTTTTCTTGTGATGAGAACTTTTAAGATCTGTTCTCTTAGCAACTTTCAAATTACAGTACAGTATTATTAACCATAGTCACCATGCTATACATTATGCCCCCAGGGCTTATTTATTTATCCCTGGAAGTTTGTCTCTTTTGACCATCTTCACCCATTTCATTCACCCCCTACCCTTGGCAACCACCAGTCTGTTCTCATAGATTAGTTTGATTTACTTTTTAGATTTCCTCAAATACATGAGATCATATGGTGTTTATTTTTTTTTTCTGACTCACTTCACTTAGCATAATGCCCTCAAGCTCCATCCATGTTGTCACAAATGGCAAGATTTTATTCTTTTTTATGTCTGAATAATACTTGATTGTATATATACCACATTTTCTTTATCTGTCATTCATTAATGGACACTTAGCCTATTTCTGTGTCTTGGCTGTTGTAAATAATGTGCTGTGAGCATGGGGGTTCAGATATCTTTTTGAGTTAATGTTTTTGTTTCTTTCAGGTAAATACCTGGAAGTGGAATTGTTGGATCATATGATAGTTCTATTTTTAATTTTTTTGAGAAACCTCCAAATTGTCTTCCATAGTGACTGTACCAATTTACATTCTCACAGTGCAGAAATACTCTCTTTTCTCCATATCCTCACCAGCATTGGCTACCTCTTTTTGATAATAGCCATTTCAACAGGTGTGAGTTCATACTTCATTGTGGCTTTGATTTGCATTTCCCTGATGGTTAGTGATGTTGAGCATCTTTTCATGTGCCCATTGGCCATCTGGATGTCTTCTCTGGAGAAATGTCTATTCAAGTCCTTCACCTGTGTTTTAGTCGGATTGTTTATTTTGCCATTGAGTTTTATGAGTTCTTGATATATTTTGGATATTAACCTCTTAACAGCTATATGATTGACAAATATGTTCTCCTATTTCATAGATTATTTCATTTTGTTGATGGTTTTCTTTTGCTGTGCGGAAACTTTTCTTTGATGTAGTCGCAATTGTTTATTTTTGGTTTTGTTGCCTTTGCTTTGGTAAGAAATCAAAATATCATTGCTAAGACCAATGTTAAGGAGCTTACTACGTATGTTTTCTTCTAGGAGATTTATGGTTTCAGGTTTTAGGTTTAAATCTTTAATCCATTGAGTTTATTTTTGTGAATGGTATATGAAAGTGATCCGGTTTCATTCTTCTACATGTGGCTGTTCAGGTTTCCCAGCACCATTTGTTGAAGAGACTATCCTTTCTCCACTGTATATTTTTGGCTCCTTTGTTATAAATTAATTGACCATATATGCATGGGTTCATTTCAGGGCTCTCTATTCTGTTCCATTGATCTATGCATCTGTCTATATGCAGATACCATATCGTACTGATTACTCTGGTTTTTTAATAGAGTTTGAAATCAGGAAGTGTGATGCCTCCAGCTTTGTTCTTCTTTTTGAGGCTTGCTTTGGCTCTCCACGGACTTTTGTGGTTCCATACAAATTTTTAGCATTCTTTGTTCTATTAATGTGAAAAATGTGACTGGAATTTTGATAGGGATTGCATTGACTCTTATAGATTGCTTTGGGTAGTATGGACATTTTAACAATATTTATCCAGTTCATGAGCATGGAATATCTTTTCAGTTATTTGTGTCTTATTAAGTTTCTTTCATCAGCGTCTTGTAGTTTTCAGTCTACCAGTCTTTTACTGTCTTGGTTAGATTTACTCCTAGGTGTTTTATGCTTTTTGATGCAATTGTAAATGATTATTTTCTTAATTTCTGCTAGTTATTAGTGTATAGAAACACCACAGATTTTCATATATTGATTTTTGTATCCACTTTACTGAATTTATTCTAAAAGTTTTTGGTGGAGTCTTAGGGTTTTCTATATATGATTTGTCATTCTGCGAATAGAACAGTTTTACTTCTTTCTGATTTGGATGCCTTGTATTTCTTGCCTAATTTCTCTGGCTAGGAGTTCCAATACTATGTTGAATAAAAGTGCAAGAGTGGGCATCCTTGTCTTGTTCCTCACCTTAGAGGAAAAGCTTTCAGTTTTTCACCACTGAGTGTAATGTTAGCTATGGGCTTGTTCTGTATGGCCTTTATTATGTTGAGGTACATTCCCTCTATACCCACATTAGTGAGAATTTTTATCCTAAATGAATGTTGAATTTTGTCAAATGCTTTTTCTGCATCTACTGAGATATTAGATGATTTTTGTTAATGTGTATGACATTGATTTGTGGATGTTGAACCATTCTCTCATCCCTGGAATAAATCTCCCTTGATCATGGTGTATGATCCTTTTAATGTATTGCTGGAATTTGCTTTGCTAATATGTTTAGGATTTTTGCATCTATGTTCATCGAGGATATTCGCCCTGTAATTTTATTTTCTTGTAGTGTCTGTCTGGTTTTGGTATCAGGGTAATGCTGGCCTTACAAAAAGAATTTGCAAGTATTCCCTTCTCTTATGTTTTTTGGAAGAGTTTGAGAAATATTAAGATTAAGTCTTTTTTAAAAAGTTTGGTAGAAATTCATAAGAGAAGCCATCTGGTCCTGGACTTCTGTTTGTTGGAACGTTTTTGATTACTAACCCAATTAGCCTTACTATTACTATTTTTAAAATTTGTAGAAGTTTTCTGGCATTTCTAGAGATTGAATCTGAGGTCACCTTTGAGGACAAAATGCTGCTTTGGGAAGGTCACTAAAGTAGGCTTTTGGTTATGTAGGACAATACGGAATCTTGTTCTGGAATGTGGAGTCAAACTCTTCAGGCTAATAAAATCTAAGGATTCCTTCCCCACCCCTCAGCTGCCACCTCACCACCACCACTGGAAGAAGTGTTGCACTTCTAGATTATTTTTTTGTAGGTCTCTAGCGATGCCAGAGGCCTGGATTTCTGGAAGAGAAACCTTCTTAATGGTTAGGTGAAACCCTAGGCTTCTCAGGGCTGGGTGGAATGTGGCCTCTAAGCAACCGAGTATTCATGTCAGTACTCATGTCTTTCAATAAGGAGATTTAAAAGCTTTGATAATATAAGGACAGCAATATTATTTAAGTAAGAGTATTTTAAGAAAAAGGAATCTTTAAAAAAAAATGCTGGAAAAGAACAATTACTCCATATTAAGTATGGCTAGTTGTATCTTTATTTGAATCAATATGGCAAAAATATCAAAGGAGATGATAAAAACATCAGAATCATTAAGAAGAACGACATATAGGAAAAGCTATCAGTGAAACTGAGAGGAATCTTTGCTCTTCTTTAGTAAGAAAATCGAAGGAAGTTTTATTTCAGCTACCAGAGCCTGCAGTGAGATTCCTTACTTGCTGTTCCCTGAAAGATTTAATGTCTTCACTTCTGTTCGTTTCCTCATGTTTCTTTTCCTTTCTTGTATTTCCTGCATCTAGGTGTTAGCCTATTATTTAAGTTGTACTTGGCCTTATAGACCCTGCTTAGATGCCACTTGCTCCAAGAAATTCTTCTCCATTTGCACAAACCAGAAATGAATTTTTTATGTTCTTGCTTTTTTTTTAATGCTTTTTTTATTATATTATGTTAGTCACCATACAGTACATCCCTGGTTTCTGATGTAAAGTTCGATGATTCATTAGTTGCGTATAACACCCAGTGCACCATGCAATACGTGCCCTCCTTACTACCCATCACCAGCCTATCCCATTCCCCCACCCCCTCCCCTCTGAAGTCTTCAGTTTGTTTCTCATAGTCCATAGTCTCTCATGTTTCATTCCCCCTTCTGATTACCCCCCTTTTCTTTATCCCTTTCTTCCCGTACCGATCTTCCTAGTTCTTATGTTCCATAGATGAGAGAAATCATATGACAATTGTCTTGCTCTGCTTGACTTATTTCACTTAGCATTATCTCCTCCAGTGCCGTCCATGTTGCAGCAGATGTTGAGAAATCGTTCTTTCTGATAGCTGAGTAATATTCCATTGTATATATGGACCACAGCTTCTTAATCCAGTCATCTGTTGAAGGGCATCTCGGCTCCTTCCATGATTTGGCTATTGTGGACAATGCAGCTATGAACATTGGGGTGCATATGGCCCTTCTCTTTACTACGTCTGTATCTTTGGGGTAAACACCCAGTAGTGCAATGGCTGGGTCATAGGGTAGTTCAATTTTTAACTTTTTAAGGGACCTCCACACTGTTTTCCAGAGTGGCTGTACCAACTTGCATTCCCACCAACAATGTAGGAGGGATCCCCTTTCTCCACATCCTCTCCAACAATTGTTGTTTCTTGCCTTGTCTATCTTTGCCATTCTAACTGGCGTAAGGTGGTATCTCAGTGTGGTTTTGATTTGAATTTCCCTGATGGCTAATGATTTTGAACATTTTTTCATGTGTCTGTTAGCCATTTGTATGTCTTCATTGGAAAAGTGTCTGTTCATATCTTCTGCCCATTTTATGATTTGTTTATTTGTTTCTCGTGTATTGAGTTTGAGAAGTTCTTTGTAGATCTTGGATACCAGTCCTTTATCTGTGGTGTCCTTTGCAAATATATTCTCCCATTCCGTGGGCTGTCTCTTAGTTTTTTTGACTGTTTCCTTGGCTGTGCAGAAGCTCTTTATCCTGATAAAGTCCCATAAGTTCATTTTATCTTTTATTTCTCTTGCCTTTGGAGATGTGTCGTGAAAAAGGTTGCTCTGGCCGATGTCATAGAAGTTGTTGCCTATGTTCTCCTCTAGAATTTTGATGGATTCCTGTCTCACATTGAGGTCTTTCATCCATTTGGAGTTTATTTTTGTGTATGGTGTGAGAGAGTGGTCAAGTTTCATTCTTTTGCATGTAGCTGTCCAATTTTCCCAGCACCATTTATTGAAGAGACTGTCTTTTTTCCACCGGATGTTTTTTCCTGCTTTATCAAAGATTAGTTGCCCAAAGAGCCGAGGGTCCATTTCTGGGTTCTCTATTCTGTTCCATTGGTCGATGTGTCTGTTTTTGTGCCAGTACCATGCTGTCTTTGTGATCACAGCTTTGTAGTACAGCTCGAAATCCGGCATTGTGATGCCCCCAGCTTTGTTTTTCCTTTTCAACAGTTCCTTGGAGATTCGGGGCCTTTTCTGGTTCCATACAAATTTAAGGACTATTTGTTCCAGTTCTTTGAAAAATGTCCTCGGTATTTTGATCGGGATAGCATTGAAAGTGTAGATTGCTCTGGGTAGTATGGACATTTTAACTATGTTAATTCTTCCAATCCATGAGCATGGAATATTTTTCCATCTTTTTATGTCTTCCTCAATATCTTTCAAAAGTGATCTATAGTTTCTAGCATATAGGTCCTTTACGTCTCTGGTTAAGTTAATTCCAAGGTAACGCATGGTTTTTGGTGTTATTGTAAATGGGATGGATTCCCTAATTTCTCTTTCTTCAGTCTCGTTATTCGTGTATAGAAATGCAACTGATTTCTGGGCATTGATTTTGTATCCTGCCACCTTACTGAATTGTTCTATAACTTCTAATAGTTTGGGAGTGGATTCCTTTGGGTTTTCCATATAGAGTATCATGTCATCTGCAAAGAGAGACAGTTTGACTTCTTCTTTGCCGATTTGGATACCTTTGATCCCTTTTTGTCTTCTGATTGCTGTTGCAAGGACTTCTAGTACTATGTTGAATAATAGTGGCGAGAGTGGGCATCCTTGTCGTGTTCNGATGTCTGGTAGAATTCCCCAGGAAAACTGCCTGGGCCTGGAGTTTTGTTTTTTGGAAGGTTGTTTATCACTGTTTCAATCTCTTCATAATTAATTGGCCTGTTTAAAAAATCAATTTCTTCCTGTTTCAGTCTTGGTAGTTTATAGGTTTCCAGGAAGGCCTCCATCTCTTCCAGATTGTTTAGTTTTTTGGCATATAGCTGTTGATAAAAGTTTCTAATAATCCTTGCAATTTCAATGGTGCTGGTCGTGACCTCTCCCTTTTCAGTCATAATTTTAATAATCTCAGTCCTTTCTCTTTGTTTTTGGACAAGTTTTGCCAGTGGTCTATCAATTTTATGGATTCTCTCAAAGAACCAGCTTCTAGTCCTGTTGATCTGCTCTACTGTACTTCTGGTTTCTAATTCATTGATTTCTGCTCTAATCTTGGTCAACTGCTTCCTTGTGAGTGGATTAGGCCTGTCCCTCTGTTGCTGTTCCAACTTCTTTAAGTGAGAATATAAAAACTGCATTTTAGATTTTTCTGTTCTTTTGATTGAGGCTTGGAGTTAAAATGATGGAGGAGTAGGGGGACCCTTTGCAGTATCCCATAGGTTTTGGACCGTTGTGTATTCATTCTCGTTGGTCTCCATAAATTGTTTAATTTGTTTTTTGATTTCCTGGTTTATCGAGTCATTCTTGAGCAGGATGGTTCTTAGCCTNCGCGCTTAGTATTGAGGTACGAAGTGGGGAGCCATGAAACCGTGCACAGATATCGGAAGATAAACGGAAGGGAGAGGGAGCTGCCGCGTTTGGGCGCTGAGAAGTGGTAGCCACCTGCACGGGGGAGTGGGCGAACTCTCCGACAGGCACCCGTGCGAGAGAGCAGACTGAGACCGTGAGCTGGGAGCGCGTGCCACCAGACTGTAATGGAGCTCTGGAGTGCTCACTGGAACCAGACTGAGACCGGGAGCTCCGGGAGCGCATGGGGGTGGCTGGCGGCTGGTGGTGTTAGAAACACAAAGGACAGAGACACGCCGGCCCTGGAAGTGAGGGCTGGGACGCCGGGTGTGGGGCGCACAGCCCGGGATGCTGCAGGGTTGAGCAGCACCAACAGAAACAGAGTTAAAGTGGCCAGAACATCAGTGGAGAACGATCCGCGATCCCTCTGTTCTGAGACAGAGGCTGAATTTCAGCCGCTGCTGCTCTCTCAGAAGAGGCATAGCAAACCGCCAGGGAAAGCCGCCAGAGAACAAAAGCCCGGAAATACCGGCTCACAGGGTGCCCATCCCCATGCCCCTCACAGGGGACACGGAGACTCTACTCAAACAGGGTTGCCTGAGTATCGGCGCGGCAGGCCCCTCCCCCAGAAGGCAGGCTGAAAAATCAAGAAGCCCACAACCCGGAGCGCCTGAGTGGCGCAGTCACCAAGCACCTGTCTTCGGATTAGGGTGTGATCACAACGCTCCGTAAGGAGTCCTTCATCGGGCTTCTCCACCGGGAACCTGCTTCTTCCTCTCCCACTCCTCTGCTTGGGTTCCCTTTCTTGCTGACTGTCTCTCTCTCTCTCAAATAAATAAATAAACTCTTTAAGGAAGAAGCCCACATCCCTAAGATCTCTATAAAACAAGGGCGCACGGCCTGGGTCCCAGTCAACACTTGGGCTCTGGACAACCCTGCAATCTCTCTTCATCAGAATGACGAGAAGGAGAAGTCCCCCCCAGCAAAGAAAAGATAATGAGTCTGTGGCCTCTGCCACAGAATTGGCCTCGGCCACAGAATTAATACATATGGATGTATCCCAATTATCAGAAATGGAATTCAGAGCAACAATGGTCAAGATGATGAGTAAACTTGAAAAAAGCATCAGAGAAAGCGTTGCTGAGAATATAGAATCCCTAAGGGCAGAAATGAGAGCGAATCTGACAGAAATTAAAAATTCTATGAGCCAAATGCAGTCAAAACTAGAGGCTCTGACAGCCAGCTTGGATGAGGCAGAAGAACGTGTCACCGAATTGGAGGATGGGTTAGTAGAAGAGAAAGCTAAAATAGAGTCTGGACTCAAAAAAAATCCATGCTCAAGAATGTAGGTTACGGGAGATTACTGACTCAATGAAACGTTCCAATGTCAGAAGCAATTCGCAAATATTAGATCCAAGGATACAGTATTGAAAGCGGCCAGGGCAAAGAAATTTCTCACGTACCAAGGCAAAGGTATCAGGATTACGTCAGACCTGTCTACNGAAACAGTGGTCTAGAAGAGATATTTGAACAAATTGTAGCTGAAAACTTCCCTAATCTAGCAAAGGAAACGAACATTCATGTCCAAGAGGCAGAGAGGACCCCTCCCAAGCTCAACCACGACAAACCTACGCCACGTCATGTCATAGTGCAATTCGCAAATATTAGATCCAAGGATACAGTATTGAAAGCGGCCAGGGCAAAGAAATTTCTCACGTACCAAGGCAAAGGTATCAGGATTACGTCAGACCTGTCTACAGAGACCTGGAATGAGAGAAAGGCTTGGGGGGGCATTTTTAAAGCTCTTTCAGAGAAAAACATGCAGCCAAGGATCCTTTATCCAGCAAAGCTGTCATTCAGAATTGATGGAGAAATAAAGACTTTTCAGAATCGCCAGTCATTGTCCAATTTCGTAACCATGAAACCAGCCCTACAGGAGATATTAAGGGGGGTTCTGTAAAAGTAAAAAGGCCCCAAGAGTAATACAGAACAGAAAGTCACAATCTATAGAAACAAAGACTTTACTGGCAACATGGCATCATTAAAATCATATCTNTCATATCTGTCAATAATCTCTATCAATCTAAATGGCTTAAACTCTCCCATAAAACGCCACAGGGTTGCAGATTGGATAAAAAGACATGACCCATCCATTTGCTGTCTACAAGAGACTCATTTTGAACCCAAAGATTAAAGATACATTCAAACTGAAAGTAAAGGGATGGAATACCATGCCAATGGACCTCAAAAGAAAGCTGGGGTAGCAATTCTCATATCAGATTGGATTTTAAACTAAAGACTATAGTTAGAGACACAGAGGGGCACTATATTATTCTTAATGGTTGTATCCAACAAGTGGATACGACAATTATAAATATATATGCCCCCAACAGGGGAGCAGCAAGATACACAAGCCAACTCTTAACCAAAATAAAGAGACATATAGATAAGAACACAGTAATAGTAGGGGACCTCAACACCCCACTATCAGAAATAGACAGAACACCCTGGCAAAAACTAAGCAAAGAATCAAAGGCTTTGAATGCCATACTCGACGAGTTGGACCTCATAGATATATATAGAACACTACACCCCAGAACCAAAGAATACTCATTCTATTCAAATGCCCATGGAACATTCTCAAGAATAGATCATGCTCTGGGACACAAAACAGGTCTCAGCCAATACCAAAAGATTGAAATTATCCCCTGCATATTCTCAGACCACAGCGCTTTGAAATTGGAACTCAATCACAAGGAAAAATTTGGAAGAAACTCAAACACTTGGAGGCTAAGAACCATCCTGCTCAAGAATGACTCGATAAACCAGGAAATCAAAAAACAATTTAAACAATTTATGGAGACCAATGAGAATGAAAACACAACGGTCCAAAACCTATGGGATACTGCAAAGGCAGTCCTAAGGGGGAAATACATAGCCATCCAAGCCTCACTCAAAAGAATAGAAAAATCTAAAATGTTCTTGCTTTTCTTACAGCAATTTTGTACTGCTGACAGTACTTGATATAAATCTTCTGATATTTTCTAGTATGTGGAGCAATAGCTTTATAAAGAGTATATTTCGTTTGGTATTAGTAGTGTTTATATTGTCTTGAGTATACAATACATACAGAGAGGTCTAGATTGCAGGAGACCTGTGAGTACTGATGTGCTCTCACCATGAGACAGGAGGAGGAGTATTCTTGGAAAGAACTATTAGTGAAGAGAGAATGGGAAGGTAGTGGTACCAGTTGGAAACCTGGAGACTTTTCCTAAAGCCACTGCTCCTACTGTCTCTGCCAAAAGTACTTGATGAAGCAGGAGCAAAGGAACTTTTTCTCTGCTTTCTGATGAATCATTCAAGTCTACACCCTAATCATTGGGTCCAAGTACTCTCACCAAGGTGGTTTCCTATCCAGAAAACCTAGATATTTCTAACTTTCCTTTAGTTTCATTTCTGCCAAATTCTTGAGGCCAGGGGCTAATCCACTAAAAGAGTATTTCCCTGTAGCTTGATTTTTAATTGTGTTCTGAATTTAGTTTATATTCCTGAATGGTTTTACAAGTTTTTTTCTCCCCATGCCCTCAGAGGAAGTTATGTGCTTCTGAACCTCTCGGGTACCATTTTAGTAAATTAACAATTCAGTTCACTGAATGATACCCCTGTGGCCTGAAAGAGTTAATACAAGTTTCTTAAGTACCTTATTAATTCCCAGGGAATAATTTATTCATTAGAGTATAGCTTAGTTTCTAGTCACTTACACACACACTATGGAATTTTTTTTCCCCCTTTGGAAAGTAGATTTGAACCTTTGAAAAACAAATGGAGAGTGAGCTTAAATAAAAAAATCCTGTTTCATAAAAAATGTAAACATGGAACATTTAGGTGAGAGAAGGGATATTATTTAAAATAGTGAAGGTGAAGCAGGTTCAAATCCCAGCTCAGCCTTGTACTTTTATGAGACCTTGGGAGGTTAATCTCCCTGTATTTTTCTCATCTCTGAAGTGGGGATGATGCTTACATCAGATACAACATGAAACAGTGGGTTAAGCACTTAGTGCACCTGGGTTATGCTCTAACACCTGGGTTCAGTTCTTGGTTTCACTACTTGATAGCTATGTGACCTTACGCTTAATTAAACTGTGATTTGTAACAACTCAGTAGTGAGCTATTTTTATTATTCATCAGTATGACTTTTGGAGCAGATCAAATGAAGTAGGGGATAAAAAGTACCAGGTACTGTGTCTAGGACATAGTAGCAAATGCTGAACAGAGGATAGCTTTTGCTATATTATTCATTACAGAAGGTTTATCTGTAGAGTTCCAGTTTTAAGTTGCAGATGTAATAAGCCACTTATATAAAATATTGTGACACTCTTCACCTCATTTCTTATGTTGTTAGGCTCTGTCCTAGCTCTGGAAGGTACTCCTCACAGTTTTATAAATGTCAGCAGAGAGTTTATGCGACTGGCTTGCTCTTCCTGCTCCTTTTTACCACCTAGGCAGCAGTATCTTGGAAGTGAACTTTGGTTTTGGCATTTTGTTCATTTCCCTTCTATATCCTCTTTTCTTCCTACTTTTGCTGCCTTCTTCCTCAGTTTTCCATTGCCTTCAGCTGCCCTGTGGTTGCAGTTAAAAAAAAAAATCACGTATGTAGGTGTATGACTTTGGCATTATGAGGACTGTGGTTTTGTGAGAAGAGCAGAACCTTATTAGACTATGGTTCATCATTACCTAATGGGAAAGTCATTCTTAGAGTCTCTTATCTGAAAAAGAGGCCAGCTCTTCAGGCTGGGGATTGAAATGGGCTGGGGAGAGAGTGGTAGGGAGAACTCTGGTTTATAGGATGGAATTCTCCTTGACTCTTGGACCTGAAGGTGAATGGCTAGGATGTCCAGAAAGGAGCTGCCCTTGTATTTCTCTAGTAGGGACCAGCTATGTGGAGGCAGATGGAGGACTAAGAGTGAGGCATATGGGCAAGCAGTCTGTGGAGTTACACCTGCCTTTTGGGGCCAGAGCCACATGTACATTGAGCTAGTGTCCTGGGTTGGCAGATCTGAGGGATTTACTCCTTGGGCATTGTTGGACTGTTGATGAAGTAGTAACAGGAGAATGAAGTTCCACTTGGGGCCTTTATATATCCCATGTTATGCCATCTTTTTACGAAGTACAATAATGAATGTTCATGCTGTTGGTGCTGTATGGGTGAGGTGCCCCAGTAACACTAAGTTTGGTTTGGGAGGGTTGATTTATTTTGTCAGTATATAATGGATCAAAGGGAAAGAGTGAGAGACCACCCCCTCCTCCCCGCTGAGACCAGCAAATGACGTAATCTAAAAGCAATAACAGGATGAATATGCCACAAAGGAAAAAATCACTTGGCAGTGAGCTCAAAAATTTTTTTTGTCATTGTCTGTCTGAGCATTATCTATTGAAGAGGCTGATTTATTGGAGATGATATCCTAGGATAGGCATATTTTCATAGTGGACTGGATGCAACATGATACCACAGACGTCTGAAACCAGTAAATAACTCCCTTTGTCAGGATTCCAATCTACTGAGTGCTCATTTGATATTACTTGCTCTCCAGTATAGTTCACCGATGAAGACAGATTACAGTGATCAGAGGCGTTCAGTGTTCAGGGGTGCCTGGGTGGCTCAGTCAGTTGAGTGTCTGACTTTGGCTCAGGTAATGATCTTGGGGTCCTGGGGTCAAGCCTTGTGTCAGGCTCCGTGTTTAGTAGGGAGTCTGCTTGTCCCTCTCCCTCTGCCCCTCCCTCCTGCGTGCTCTCTCACTCTCAAATAAAATCTGAAAAAAAAAAAGTATTCAGTATTCAGTCTTTTTGGCAGTTTTTCATTTTCTTGTAAATGACTGGTAATGTTGATAAAATGTCCTTCTGCTTTATATAATTAATTGCCTTTAATTTTGTTTGGCCTGTTCGAGGTGTTTTTCCTGAGTCTGATCAACTCTAGAATTGTGAAAAGGTCTCTGGGCCATAAGACTGAGGATCTTATCATGGACTGCTGCTGTGTGTGGCATTTGGCGTGGCCAGCTAGCCTTTCCTTACTGATGTCTCAGCTTTTACTTCTTCTTCTTCTTCTTTTTTTTTAAAGATTTTGTTTATTTTTCAAGAGAGAGAGAGAGAAAGCACAAGCAGAGGGAGTGGCAGGCAAAGGGAGAAACAGGCTCCCCGCTGAGCAGGGGGCCTGATATGGGACTTGATCCCAGGACCCTGGGATCATGACCTGAGCTGAAGGCAGATGCTTAACTGGCTGAGCCACACAGGCGTCCCTCAGCTTTTACTTCTATAGTTGCCAAACATGTTGCATTAATTTTGCTCCATTTCATAATGCTAAACTTTGTACCTGTTAATAGTTATATGGTATTATAATTAATCATGCATGTGGAAGTTGGCTTGAAACTTAAAAAATAAGACAATTATAATAATCAGTTTTTCCCCCCATTAAAAGTGAAAAAACAGTTTTGTTTCTGAGGAATTTGGCTTCAGATGGTTTTTATTTTGGGCTTGATGTTAAAAGAGAATTATAATAGAGTAAACACAATTAGTGACATCTGGTTGCTGCAAGGATCAATAATGACTGATACATAGATATCTACTTTGTGCTAATATACCTAAGTTTCAGTGGATAAAACTAGAAGAATAAAAACAAATTTGAAAGCTGCTTGGTAACTGCCTAAATGGCAGTTACTGTAAGAGTATACTGCCATCATTCTTAATGGGGTGGACTTATACTTTCATGGATTGGTTAATCTTAAAAACCAGATGGTAGTTGTAGCAAAATTTCGTAAAGATTTTATGTCCTGTGTTTTGCTATCAGTGAAAAGCATAAGAATTTATTAACTAGGAAAGTTAAACATTACCCTATCTCAATGAGAAAACAAGCATATAAGTAAGAATAAAAATTGATGAATCATTTTATTTACCTAATAATTTACTGTCATTACTCAAAAGGAACACAAGGGGGAAAATTAGAAAAAAATGGACCTTAGCACTATTGTCTTCTACAAAGAGAAAAAATGGAGAAGAGACAGGAAAAATATTGCAAAATAACATAATTATAAATTCAAGCATTAGTAATTACAACAAATGTAAGGAGACTAGATGATTCAGTTAAAAGACAAAGTTTCTCAGATTGGGTGAAAAACCCAAATCCAAGGAGATGCTAGATTTACAAGAAGCATATCTGAAACATAAGGATACAGAAAGAAAAGAAATGGAAAATTATATTTCAGGTTTATTCTAATCAAAAGAAAGCTGGTGTAACTATATTGATAAGAGACAAAAGAGACATTAAGGTAAAAGGCATTAGTAGAGATGAAGAAAATCTCTACACAATGGTAAAATGTTCATTTCATCAGCTATAAAAACTTAGGTACCCAGTGACATAGGTGTGAATTATATAAGCAAAATCTACAGAGACAGAAGAGAATGGCCAAATTCACACTCCTGTGGGAACTTAACCCTTCTGAATAATTGAAAGACCTAACAGACAGGAAAGTCAGAAGGATGTAGGTGATTTAAAGAGCATGAATAACAAGTTTACCTAATAGAGATACATAGAACATTATTTTCACTTCCTGTATAACCCATTTTTTTCAGGCACATATGGAACATTTGATATTGGTTATGTATAGACTGTAAAGCAAGTCTCAAATGTTTGAAACCTGTAGAGTATGTTCCCTAACTATGGTGGAATTATGCAAAGAATCAATAATCAAAAGATAACAGAAAAATCCCCATATGTCTAAAAATTAAGAAATAAGCTTGCAAATGTCTTATAAATAGTTATATAAAAGTTCCAGAAGGATAAAAAATTGTCATTTAAAAAACAAACAAAAAATCAGTGTGCTGCTGAAGTGTCATCATTTGGGTTTATTTTTCTTAATGCCCAAATATTTGATACTTCTATATTCCAGAGAGTTCCAGTATTTTTGAAATTTTTCTTTTCCCTGGAGGCTAGTGATCATCTAAGTTGGATTAGGAAAGTAAGTCTCTGAGCTAAATGGGGAAAAACTCATTCCTGCTGGTGGCAAGAGGGTGTGCCATGACCAGGAAGTCTATGGATTTATTAGAATTAGAACATTTTTATGCGGGTTTTAGTCCATGGTCTGTGGCCCCTCTTTTTATTTGCCTAGAGCTGGAAGACCAGCTGAGCGTATAGTGTGACCTTGGTCTAGCCACTTAAGAGAATTTGAGGCCCAGACAGGTTGAAGTAGATTATTTTTACTTTTGTATTTAAATAATGGTAACAGAGGCACCTTTAGGCCCTCACACATGCACAGGTTTGGGATTTAACCACCCTTTCTCATTTCTATTCCTGAGGAAAAGAAAGGAGACATTGTCTGTTACTACTGATTGTTGGTGATCTAGAGAAATTTACTCCCCCGCCCGCCCCATTCCCTTTCCCTCTCTCTTTCCTTTTCAAAAAGATTCAGGCATTCTCAGCTTCTAGTAAGGAAATGAATTCAGGCCTACAGTTTGAAAGAGTGAGAATCTAAAGCAGAACAGACACCAGGTCGAAGAAATAACTTGTCATGTCACGGATGCAGAAACACGCTATATGTGGGAAGAGTTTGTTGGAGTAGAAAGTCTCTGTCTTGAGGAAAAATAAAGCATAGAAAGGTATGTTAAATGTCAGGTAGATGTGTGTTTCTGGTCATCATATCCCATTGGCTCATTAGTTTTTTGTTTTTGTTTTCTAAATTTTCCACATTATCCCAATTTATGGTTTCTTTTCCTCAGGCAGTTTCTCTAACTTGTTACCTGTTTGTGTCATTGGTACCTTTTTTGAGCAGAAGCTGATATGTAAGTGATGTATATGATGGCATGGAAAAACTCAACTATTAAGTAGATTACATCCTTTTTTACTCATCTTACAGTGTTTTACTTAATCCTGGGTCACTACTTACAAGTTTTAATGAATGTCTTTCATTTTGGCATAATTTTGAAACTTGATGGCATTTAGAATAAAAGTTCGTATAAACTTAGTCCATATTTGGATTTGTAAAATATATGGACTAAGACTGTTGTGCTTTTTTAAAATAACCATAACTTATAAAAAAATTAAAACACAAAATGAGATAAAAGTTATTTTCATATTTCTTATTATTAACCCATATTCTATGTTTCTTCTCTTTGTAAAATTCAAAAAATGTGTAGCTCTGACTAGCTCTTGATGGTTCATCCCAGAAATGTCTCTTTTTGAATGCCCAGTGGGGCTGCCCACCACTCTTAGACCTGCTACAAATGATGATACATCCACTCTGTCATGAACAGAAGCCAAAATTAGATTAATGTACACAGACCATGAGAATCATAGCCAAAGGGGTCGTGTTTGTCATTGTTGGGTGAAGGACCATCCAGAGTGGATTCCATACAAATGGTGAATAGAAGCAGTCTGATGTACTTGGGCACGTCCAGTGTGTCAGCCTGCATGCACTGTGCTTTCCATAGGGCACCTCATGTGGCTCTTGTCATGATTCCTTACGGTTGGAGCTGGGAAACCAGACCTAAGTGAGGGTGACCAACTTTCCCAGGTAACACATTTCATGGTTGAATTGGGTTCCAAATCAGCATTTTAGACCCCTGTCCATTTCACCAAGATTCAGATTATTTTTTAAGGCAGACAAAAATCCAGGGCTCTGGACAAATCAGGATAATGACTTTATTTTAGGCCTTATGTTTATGTCTGGAAAGTTGAACATAAAGGAAAATGTTGTTTTTGAAATGCTGTTTTTCATTGGTATTTATGATCATTCTAGAAATTAATTTTCTGTGAAAAATGTTGATAAAAGAAGCATCATAAAAGTTAAATTTAACAGTCTTCATATTTCATTTGCAAGAACATTTTTAGTCATTTAATGCTTTAACAACTCCTGAAAAAAATTAAGTCAGCTGATCAGTCTATATATTTTTTCATGTATATCAAAGTCACACATTTATTAAATCACATACAGTTAATTACATTTCATTGGGAATTCATATTGACTTTATAAGTCTAGAGTAGACTGTTTAAATAGCCCTGCTAGCTAACGCATTAACCCTTGCCCTTATTAAAAACATATCCTGAAGGATAAGGGCAAAATATGATTGACTATGCTGTGCTTAAATATCTCAAAATGAAATAAAATGAAGCAAAGTTAAACAAGAGAACTACTGGACTAAACTACGTTAAAGAATTCTTGCTGCTGGGGCGCCTGGGTGGCACAGTCGTTAAGCATCTTNACTATGCTGTGCTTAAATATCTCAAAATGAAATAAAATGAAGCAAAGTTAAACAAGAGAACTACTGGACTAAGCTACGTTAAAGAATTCTTGCTGCTGGGGCGCCTGGGTGGCACAGTCGTTAAGCATCTTCCTTCGGCTCAGGGCGTGATCCTGGTGTTATGGGATCGAGCCAACATCAGGCTCCTCCGCTAGGAGCCTGCTTCTTCCTCTCCCACTCCCCCTGCTTGTGTTCCCTCTCTCGCTGGCTGTCTCTATCTCTGTCGAATAAATAAAAATAAAATCTTAAAAAAAAAAAGAATTCTTGCTGCTGTGCTTAAAAATAATCCACCAGACAACACTTAATGTACAGATTTTTCTTCAGTTATGGTGGGGTTACTTCCCAAAAAGACCACATAAGTTGAAAATATTAAGTCAGAAATGCATTTAATACACCTACCAAACATTGTAGCTCAGCCTAGCCTACCTCAGTTGTGCTCAGAACACTTGAGTTAGCCTACAGTTGGGCAAAATCATCTAACACAGAAGCCAGTTTTATAATAAAGGGCTGACTCTGTCATGTAATTCATTGGATACTGTGCTGAAAGTGAAAAACGTCATGTGGGTACAAGATGGTTGTAAGGGCACTGGTTGCGCTCATCCTGACACCGCTAACTGGGAGCTATGGCTCGCTGCTGTCTAGCATCACGAGAGTATGACCCCGCTATTGCTAGCCCGGGAAAAGAGCAAAATTCAAAATTTGAAGTATGGTTTCTACTGAACACATATGGCTTTTGCACCATCGTGAAGTTGAAAAATCCTAAGTTGAACAGTTGTTAAGGCAGGAACTGTCTGTATGTTGAAGTGGTCTCCTTTCTAATCATATGATTCTAACAGGTCTTCATTTATTTTCTCATTTTCTTTAATTAAACTGGGATGGACCTATCTGGCCACATCTGTTTCTTTTTCAGTCATGTTAGGTGATAATTTCATTGATATATTGATATGCAGCAGGGTTTTTTTTTTTTTTAAAGGTAACTGAAGATTTCAGAATAACTCATGTCTAAAACGTGATCATGAATATTCTCTGAAATTAGGACTAAAAATCTGTTAAAATATAAATGAGTTGTCATTCACATGGAATTACTTTTAAAATACAGATCTCCATTGTTGAAAATGTACTGTTTGCCATTTGTAAATTTTTTTTTTAAAGATTTTATTTATTTATTTGACAGAGCGAGAGACAGCCAGAGAGAGAGGGAACACAAGCAGGGGGACTGGGAGAGGAAGAAGCAGGCTCCCAGCAGAGGAGCCTGATGTGGGGCTCGATCCCAGGACCCCGGGAGCGCGCCCTGAGCCGAAGGCAGACGCTTAACGACTGAGCCACCCACGCGCCCCTGCCATTTGTAAATTTAAGTCTCAACACAACCACTGTTTCTAGTCAGACTTCTCTTCTGTTCTCTGCATCCACGCTTCCCCATTCTTCTCTCTCCCCAGGTGCCTTTCAAGAAGTGGAAGCTGTAGTGGGAACACCCTTAATTTCCTACCCCCCTGTCCACAAGTTTATTCATTTAGGCATTCATCCTTACTATCTGTATTTTAATGAAATTTCAGAATCTGTCCCCTGAATTAAATTTATTTATCATGCCCAGCTTCATTATCCATTAAATCTGTTTTATGCTTTCCATATTCTTACCTTGTCAGGATGAGAGGGCAGGGCATAGACCTTTGCAGCACATCCCCAGAGTTGTCCTCTAGAGGCTATTTATCCAGTAATTAATTCTCCTTATGGCTGGTTCTGCAAAGTTAGAAATCACACAATTGTCCCAGCATTCACGACATTCCTCCATCCTGCCCTCCTCTCCCCTTACCGTGAGGCCTGCACTGTGGGGGTGGGACACCACATTAGCTCTTATGGACCGGGGCTCCTGATGAGGAACACTGCTGAAAGGGGGGGTTCATGACCTTGTAGAGTAAGGCTCCCCACGTCAATTTCATTAGGTTGTACGAATGTTTGTAGTCTGTGAGGATCTTCCAGGGGCTCACAGTAGGTCTGTCTGTAGGTTGGAAATGGAGACAACCTTGCCTTCCTCCAGTCATATGTACCTCTTAAATTATTTAGCCTTTTTTTTTTTTTGTGAAATACAGCACAAATTGCATAAAGCAGATGTACATTTCAACCAACTGTAAAATAAACGCCTGTGTGATCATTGCATAGATCGGGAAGTGGGACACTGCTGGCTCCCAGAGGCCCTTGAGTGTGTTACCGTTTCTGCAACGATTAAGGCAGGTATTACATGAGCTTATCCTCAAATTCCTTTGTTTTGATTTAAACAAGTTAGGAGGCTGCATTTTATTTAGAGTATCTGAGATTCACTCCTTCATTGTTTTCACCAATCTTTGGATTTTAGTTTCCTGTTTCTCTTGTTTAGTTTTCTGTATGGATTCTGAAGGTTTTCTTTGACCAAACAAGTAGGTGTAGTGTTATGTGTTTCCTAAAATTATTTGTTACAATGTAATGTAACTAAATGAAACTTTTTTCATTTTTTGAAAACCTCATATTATTCTGAGATTCAGTTTCCTGATGCTAATTTTAGTGTCAGTAATTTGCCATTCTTTTATCCACATGATGTCTTTCTTTTCAACGTTTCCTTTGAAAATCTGAGCTCATCAGAAAAATACCTGCTTGGCCACATTAATCTTTTTAAGTGTCTCTCTAATTTCTTTCTCCTTGAAATCATGTGTTTATATCCGAATTCAATCTTTTAGAGACTCTGGACACTCCTGTTGATGTGCACGTTCATACTCATGATTGTAGAAGATGCGACATTTTGTTTTTGTGTCTTTTTCTCTTGCTTTGCCTGTTGATCAGTCTTTTTCCTCTTCTGTTTTTCTGCTGCCTCTGTCTCCATCCATCTTTCTCTCTTCCCTTCCATTCTCTTTCTTACTCTAACTTAAACATGGTACAGAAACGAACAAACAAACCCACAGCACCAAGTTTTTAAACTAATGGCGCAAGTGCTCAGATTGTCTAGATGTTATATAGCCGTGACCTGAGGGATGGAAGAGAAAAGCAAATAGATTTTAATGAGTAAGGAGTTAGGAATGTGTTTTTGGAGGTCCTGAGAGGTGCACATACTATTATGTGACCCCTGAACATATCTTCTGCAATGACCATATCTTCTTGAAAACAGAAAGATAAACCATGAACTTTTTCTGCTACTGGATTTATGATTTGGGATTAAGCATATCTTTTCTTCCCCATTCATGCTCTCTGAGTTATGTTCAGGTGTATTTCTCAATTATATTTGCTTTAAAAAACTGTATAGTAACACAACAGCATAGCATAATACAACTTTAAACCATTAATGATATTCATAAACCGATGTGTAAGCTTTTCCCAATTATCTCTGGATGAAGTAGTCGAAGTGATGATTTTTGACAATTTCAGTAGTCACTTTAATGAGGGAGGATAGCTGAAACAATTAGCTAATCATTAAAATGTTCTTTCAAGCTTGCAGCATAAGTTAAGTTATGACTCATAAAAAAAGTTTTTCTATAGAAGCCATCTCAAAATAGAATTAAGTGTTGTCTGGAATTACTGTGCACCTAGAATTTTCTGTAGGATTGAAGGTGGTAGCAGCTCTGAACATTGATATTGATTTTGGAAATTAAACCAATTGGCAGTCATCCCCTGGAGGACTTGGTTCCTGAGACCTTTATATGTACTTGCACTACAGTAAATAAACATTCGTTCTAGATGGGGGCAGAATGTGATAGATTTTAAGCATTTAATAAAAGCTTTAAATATTTTAACTATTAAGTTTTTTTCTTGCAGTTGCAAATAAGGATTAAATAATGATGGTTATAGATAAGAATATGGTACACTCATTTCTAAGGCCTGGTTTGGAAGGTTAGTGCAGCTTTCCCCCAGAAATCTCTAAATTAGAGCCTGGTTTTCAGGCTGATCCTCAGAGCTCCAGAGTTAGAGGAGTTTCCTGGGGTAAGGAATACAGGTGGGGGTATGTGTGTCGAGGGTGGACATTGTTCCTCTCACCTTTCCAGCTCTGGTCTTCTCTTATTTATTTGCCTCTGTATAACAGTGTAAGATTTCAAGAAAGGCTGGCTTTTGTAAAAATGAAAAGTTGAAAAATCAGTGTAGTGTGGGGTGGCATCGATAGCTTTCTGTCTAGAATGGTTTTTCTTCTGTCTTTGGTTCTTTTTGCAAACCCCAGCTTCATCCCACACTGTGGGCACCTCCTGAGTGCAGCAGTTTGGTGAAAGCTGACAGTTGCTTTGCCCTTCCTCTTTTCCCTCCGGCGTGGAACTCATCGTGGAGACACACTTAGTTCAAGGAATGGGCATGTGAGCAGCCAGGTCATTTGGTGTCCCATTTGGTACTTTTACACAGGAGTACCTCGGTAAGACTGCCTTTTTTTCTTGGATTGCTACTTGTCTTGCTCTGTGAGCTGACAAGTGGCCTTCTTCCTGGCTCTGTGAGTGCTCTTGGGAAGAATGCAGCACATAGAGGGAGCACAGCCAGGGGACAGGAGCCCTGCTGCCACTCTAGGAATCTGGTTCCTACAAAGGTAGAGGCCTTCCACTCCAGGACTACTGACTAGCATGGTGAGGACATGCTCGCTTGCCTGCTATGTGGTGGTTTTTCCATGTAGAATTAAGAAGTACGAATGATACCTTAAGGAAGGTGGCGTGTTAGGGGCTATATTGTTAGGCCACTGTTGTTGAAAGAATCAGAGTCTAGGCTTTTAGTTTGTAATTTTAAAATTTATTATTTTTTTGCTTGCCTGTGCCAAGTTCATTTTGCATCTGGCCAGGAAAACATTCAAATAAAACATTTTGTATACCATCTCTAAACTGTTCTCAGAACAGGATTACTATGTGGTCTCTTAGTGCTGGTGACGTTATAGTCCAGGGGATTTGGGGGCTCTCTGTTGGGGATACTGTGAGAATACCAGAGCAGATTCGCCAATTCCAGAGCAGTGCCTGCCCTCACTTTTGGGTTTACAGCCTTACTTTCAAGAGTTGAGCAATTTCAAGACAGTATCTTTAGGCTTTGTGGAACTCTTTTGGGGGGATGCTACTATTCAGGGCATTCTGGAGGTCACTCTAAAAAGGAATAATATTCAGTAATTAAGCCTTGGAGGTAGGAATTCATACTGTAGCCATGATCCTTAGGGTCTTAGGACAAATTGAGGGAGGCTCTTTGTTTGGCTAAGTGAATTTTGAAGCTTTCGCCTGCCCTTGGGGGTTTTGTCCTCATTTATAGCAGTAGGCACTTTCACAAAGAAATTTTATAAGCAAGATATAACACTTTATCCATTTTATGTCTGGTTCTGCCATTCTGCTGTTTGTTG
Organism: Ailuropoda melanoleuca; assembly: GCF_002007445.2. NCBI lineage: Eukaryota > Metazoa > Chordata > Mammalia > Carnivora > Ursidae > Ailuropoda > Ailuropoda melanoleuca. The sequence goes on from NC_048227.1 coordinate 2,286,137, forward strand.
TCTTTGCAAGCTGAATGACATCAGGGGCAGGAGGAGAAGTGTTCCTTCCTCTTTCATGGCCTTCAGCATTCCTAGACGGGAGGGAGCACTCTTTAACATTCAACCACTTCTGTTAGTTTGCTTCTTTAGTTTTAGGATGTGAACTTCAAGAGGGTAGGGGTCAAGTTAGTTTTACCAACCATTACATTTTTCTGTAGTCCCTGTGGAGTACCTGCCTTAAGGAGGTGCTCAGTATACAGTTTGTCGAATGAGTGAACGAAGCTCCTGGGTTATCTAAATTTCAGTGATAGCTGGGGTTGACTTTCATGAGGCCAGTGCAGAAGACAGCAGGTATTTTTATTTTATTTTTTATTTTTAATAAAATAATGTTTATTTTTAATTTTTTATTAACATATGATATATTATTTGTTTAAGGGTTACAGGTCTGTGATTCATCGGTCTTACACAATTCACAGCGCTCACCATAGCACATACCCTCCCCAATGCCCATCACCCAGCCACCCCATCCTTCCCATTCCCCTCCACTCCAGCAATCCTCTGTTTGTTTCCTGAGATTGAGTCTCTTGTGGTTTGTCTCCCTTTTTGGTTTCATCTTGTTTCATTTTTTCCTCTCTTCCCCTATGATCCTCTGCCTTGTTTCTCAAATTCCACATATCCGTGAGATCATATGATAATTATCTTTCTCTGATTGACTTATTCTGCTTAGCATAATACCTTCTAGTTCCATCCACGTCATTGCAAATGGCAAGATTTCATTTTTTGATGACTGCATAATATTCCATTGTATATACACCACATCTTCTTTATCCATTCATCTGTCAATGGGCATCTAGGCTCTTTCCATAGTTTGGCTATTGTGGACATTGCTGCTATAAACATTGGGGTGCATATGCCCCTTCAGATCACAACATTTGTATTTTTGGGGTAAATACCCAGTAGTGAATCTAAGCAAAAGATCAAGAATGTAGTAAGGGCTTTAAATGACCCACTGGACCAGATGGATTTCACAGATATATAAGAACATTCCATCTTAAAGCAACAGAATACACATTCTTCTCTAGTGCTCATGGAACATTCTCCAGAATAGATCACATCCGGGGTCACAAATCAGGTCTCAACTGGTACCAAAAGATTGGGATCATTCCCTGCATATTTTCAGACCACAGTGCTTTGAAACTTGAACTCAGTCACAAGAGGAAAGTTGGAAAGAACTCAAATACATGGAGGCTAAAGACCCTACTGGGTCAAGCAAGAAATTAAAGAGAATTTTAAAAATTCATGGAAAAATGAAAATGAAAACTGTTCAAAATCTTTGGGATGCAGCAAAGGCGATCAAGAGGAAAGTACATAGCAGTACAAGCCTTTCTCAAGAAATATGGACAGTCTCAAATGCGCAACCTAACCCCACATCTAAAGGAGCTGGAGAAAGAACGGCAAATAAAGCCTAAACCCAGCAGGAGAAGAGAAATAATAAAGATCAGAGTAGAGATCAATGAAATAGAAACCAAAAGAACAGAACAGATCAATGAAACTAGGAGCTGGTTCTTTGAGAGAATTAATAAAATTGATAAACCCCTGGCCAGACTTATCAAAAAGAAAAGAGAAAGGACCTAAATAAATAAAATCATGAATGAAAGAGGAGAGATCACAACCAACACCAAAGAAATACAAACAATTATAAGAACATATTATGAGCAACTATATGTCAACAAATTAGACAATCTGGAAGAAATGGATGCACTACCAAAACTGAACCAGGAAGAAATAGAAAACCTGAACAGACCCATAACCAGCAAGGAAATTGAAGCAGTAATCAAAAATCAAAAAATCAAAAATCTTCCAACAAACAAGAGCGCCCAGGGCCAGATGGCTTTCCAGGGGAATTCTACCAAACATTTAAAGAAGAATTAATACCTACTCTTCTGAAATTGTTCCAAAGACAGCAGGTATTTTAAAGCAAGTAGACTTTACAGGAACACTGTTATGCAAATGTGTAACTCTGAGTAGCCTATTCAAACACTCGGCCTGTAACGTTAACAAATAGTGTGTGTGTGCATGTTGGAGCAAGCCAGTGCATGTCAAAGATTTTCTTTCCTGTATGTTTTAAAACATGTCAAGAATTTATGACAAGCTAATGCTGGGTTGATTGTCTTAAGTTTTGTAACCCTGGCTCAATGCTGTGGCTGAATTCCCAAACACCTGGCCTGCTTGATTCTGGAGCAGTGGGAGAGAAGCTCTTATCCTGTCCGAGTCTCCTGCATTAGCAGTTGTCCTGCCCCAGAGGAAAGGAAGACTGTACCCTTACAAAATTGTGAGCCCACTGGGGTTAGAGAGAGGTGTTGATTTGGGGAATTTCCTTATTGGAAATGGTTCTGCCTATGTGTTATATGATGTATTTAACACGGAGGAGCAACTCAATACATTCGAATAGCAAGGCTTCCAGTTGGCATTATAACATGTGCTGAAGAAACAAAATGGGGAGTTGACAGTCGTATCTGTCAGTTTTCCACTTTGGTTGAATTTTAAAGTGATGCTTTAAGAAGTTTAATGATGATCAAAAGAAAATCTTTTTTTTCTTAAAGATTTTATTGAGAGAGAAAGAGCATGCACAAGCTGAGGGGAGGGGCAGAGACAGAGGGAGAGAGAGAGTCCCAAGCAGACTCCACACTGAGTGCAGAGCCCAATGTGGGGCTCCACCTCCCCACCCTGAGATTATGACCTGAGCTGAAATCAAGAGTTGGACATTTAACCTATGAGCCACCCAGGTGCCCCAATCAAAAGATAATCTTAAACATATACCAAAGTCTTAGAAAAAATATTTGATCAGATATCTCTGACACTGTAGTTTCTATATTAAAATTATTTAATTTGAAAACCTCAATTGAATTAGTTCTAATTTTCTGAACATTTGTGGTAAGAATACTTATTTGTCTTGTAGTACATCTGTGTTACTTGCTCTTTGATTCTACTTTATGTCCCACCTACTGGTGGGTTCTCTTGTTTGTATTTTAATTTCCTAGTCTTGTCTTTTCCTTCCTTGCGTTACTGTCTTATCTTTTCACCATGTCCTGCACCTTCTCTGTTCGTCCTTTGCCTGCTTTTGATTCACTCCATATAAATCTACAATTTGATTATCTCTTATTTATTTATAAATGTCTACAAGCAGTTTCAAATAGGGCAAGAGCAAACTATGCTTCTTGACAAACTACCCTGGACTGCCTCCTTTTTAGAACTGTTGGCCGGAATTCTCCTTTGATCATGCAAAGTATACAAGGTCTTTATTGCATATTTATTAGAGAAAACACTATGTAGAGCATTATAATTGTTTCTTGATCAGTATAGCTGGGCAGGTTTCTAATCTCAATCAATTTCGGAATAACTGGTGAAATTTACAGGGTGATTATTTAAAATGCTGTCCTGATGATAGCTAACAAAAGTGAGCTATATGCACAACCTGGCATTTTAAAAAACCTGTCTTAAGTATTCCAGATCTATACCTTGGAGCAGATGAATTTTTCAACGGCAGTCCTCATTTTCTCTGCATTGAGTTATGTCTTGGTACCACACTTTATTGCAAACCTCTCAGACCTAAAGGATTTAAGGTTTATTATTGCAATTTTAGAGCAGGAGGGAAAGGAAAGAAAAATAATTTTCCTGATTGAAGGGACCTAGTTCTTGTAATAGCATTTTGATCTGAGGATTATACTGTGATAAATAACTCTTACTGTAGAATCTGGATGAAATTAACCCTGGGAGAACCTTATATATCCCTGAGGCGTTAGGTGGCTGATTATGACCTTGTGTAATCTGTTTTCACACAGTGTAATACACAAATGTGTGTGTGAGCTGAGTATAATTGCAACCTTTCTTTACCTTTTCTTGACTGTTTTTTTGAAGACTCCTTTTGGAGAGGATTTATATAACACCCACTTGAATCTTCTCTTATTTGAGTGGGATTTTGGTGATGGTGTTCGAATATAAATATACGGCAGCAGAAAATTTATAGAATACCAAATTCATAATTATTCTTAGGTTTACTGTATCTAAAAAATGCCTTTTTTCATATTCTTCTGATATCCTTATAAGTTTCCTTAGAATAATAAGGTTTTAAAATGTTTTTTGAAGTATAGTTTACTTTTTTTTCTGACTTCAGAAGGAATACCTAAGATTTAAAATCCATTAATTTTTAGAAAATAAAAAGTTTGCATTTACTTTGTAAACTAACCCTCTGCAATATGAAATAGTGTTGAAACATATAATTAAGGAAAATAATATTTATTGAGAATTGTATGAATTTAAAACCAGCTTTCCTGGAAGACATTTTCATGTACTATCTAAAAGGTACTTTGGGGACTGTTTGTTATACTTTTCTTTTATAGTTTTCCATGCTTATTTTAGTAGACTTCTAAGAAAAACTTGGATAATTTTAAGAAATAAACATCTGTAACTCCTCATTTAAATTATTTTAATTTTGTGGTAATTGTAGATTCATCTACTGTTCTAAGAAATAGTACAGAGATCCTTTGCCTTTTATTTTTTTATTTTTTTATTTTTTATTTTCTTTTTAAAGATTTTATTTATTTATTTGACAGAGATAGAGACAGCCAGCGAGAGAGGGTACACAAGCAGGGGGAGTGGGAGAGGAAGAAGCAGGCCCACAGCGGAGGAGCCTGATGTGGGGCTCGATCTCACAATGCCGGGATCACGCCCTGAACCGAAGGCAGACGCTTTAACCGCTGTGCCACCCAGGTGCCCCCCCCCTTTTTTTAAACCAAGTTTCTCCCAGTGGTAACATCTTGACAACTATAGAGCAGTGTCATATCTAGGATACTGACATTGATACAGTCAAGATACAGAACATTTCCATTGAAAGGATTCCTCTTGTTACCCCTCTATAGGCACGCCTGTTTTCCTCCTGCTGCCCTCAACACCACTCCTAGCAGCCACTGATACGTTCTTCATTTCTATAATTTTATCACTTCAAGAATTAAATAAAGGGAGTCTTATGCAATGTAGTCTTTAGGATTGCCTTTTTTTCCATTCAGCATAATTCTCTTGAGTTTTATCCAGATTGTTATATATACCAATAACGAGTTTCTTTTTATTGTTGAGTGTAGTCCATGCTATTGATGTGCCAGTTTGCTTAATGATTCGCCCATCAAGGACATCAGAGTTGTTGCCATGTCTTGGCTATTACACGTAAAACTGCTGTAAACATTTGTGTATAGGTTATTTTGCAAACTGATTTTCCTGTGATGAAAATGGGCTTATGGGTATAAATGTTGGTTGTATGTTAATTGAATGTTTAATGTTTGGGAAGCTTTTTCTGAGATGGCTGTACCATTTTGCATTGTCACAAGCATTGTATGAATGATCCAGGTTCTTTTAGCATTTAGTATTTAGTTCATCAGCATTTAGTATTGTCATTTTATTTTAGCCATTTTGGTAAGGTGTAGTGATACTTCATTTGGATTTTAATTGACATTTATCTAATGCTGAACATCTTTTCATTTGCTTGTCTGTCATCTGGAGATCCTCTATGGGGAGATGTCTCTTTATGTCTCTTGCCATTTTCTAATTAGATTGTTTTTCACTATCGGCTTTTGAGAGTTCTTTATGTATTTTAGATACTAGAGCTTTGTCAGCCATGTGGTTTACAAATATTTCCTCTCTGTGGACTCTTTTCATTCTTGTAAGGGGTGTTATGTAGAACAAAATTTAATTTTGGTGAAATTGAATCAATCAGTTTTCTTTTTATGGATCATCCTTTTAGTGTCAAATCTAAGAACTTGTTGCCTACCTGTAGATCCTGAAGATTTTCTCCTGTAATTTTCTGTTTCACATTTCAAGTCGGTGATTGATTTAGAGTAATTATTGTGTATGGTTGAGGTTCATTTTTCTATCTGTGGATGTCCAGTTGCTTCAGCACCATTTGTTGAAAGGCTTCCCCCCACCATTGAATTGCTTTGTGCCTTGTCAGAAATCAGTTGGGGTACATTTGTGAGTCTGTTTTGGGTTTTCTATTTTGTTTCATTGATCTGTGTATCTTTCAGCCAATATTATATAATTTTTGGTAACTATAGTTATATAATAAGTTTTAAAATTGGATACTAATTTTTTTTCAAAATTGTTTTAGCTATTCTTGTTACTTTGTATTTCCATATAAACTTTAAAATACTGTTCTCTATATCTACAAAATACTTTTCTGGGATTTTGATAGGAATTGCATTAAATCCTTGGATCGGTTTTGAGATAATTGCTATCTATGCTGTGTTGTCTTTCAGTCCATGAACATGGTGTATCTCTCCATTTGTTTGCCCCTTCTTTGATTTCTTTTATCAGCATTTTTTTTAGTTTTTGTGATACAAGGCCTGTACAAGGCCTGTAAATTAAGTATTTAATTTTTCTTGGGACAGTTACAAATAGTATTTTTAATTTTTGTGCCCATATGTTCATTGCTCACATATAAAGGTTTTGTATATTTATCTTATTTCCTGTGACTTTGCTGATAGAAGACTGTACTGCTGCATTATAAATCTAAAGCCAGTGCACTTGAAGGAGGCAGAAAATGAACTAGAGTAACTTATATAGGAGTAGATTGCTAGAGAATGGTGGTGATGGAAATGCCTCTTGATTTTAAAGACCTTGAAGGCTTTGAATATGTCATTCATTTTCAATTGAGATGTGAATGCTGACCTGGAGATAGCATTCTCTCCAAGAAGCCCTGGTTTCTCTTCAAGAAGCCCTGGTTTCTCTTAGAGAAACAGGATGTTCAGAAACTAAGATCTGGGTGCTATTGCAACAGGCGGCCATTGCTTTTAAATTCTTTCCGTGGTCAGAGCTAGGAAATGAAAATAATTGAGTTCACATTGATACTTTGAAGTTAGCAGATTTTTTCTCCCTTCATTCACTTTATATTTCTATCCTTTTTCTGATTCTGAAAATACTAGTTTGCTTAGCCTACAATATACATTCATGTTTTAAAATGACACAATATTAAAACTACTAAAGTTCAAGATTTTTTTGCAGGTTTTTTTTTTTAAGGGAGTACTTTCAATATATAATACTAAGGATGTACAGAGTACTGAGGGTAAATGTTTCTTCAAACAATTCTCTGTGTAGATATTTTACCCATTTGATATAAGTATTGGCTTATTTCCATTTTTTTACATCTGCATTTTTCATTTTTTTAGTTCTTTGTGTGTATGTCTGTATCTATGTATACATAGACATTTATATATGTGTGTATATAATATACATGGGTATACACACATATGTACATTTTTAGGTTCAAAAGTCAAAATTAAGTAAAAGTTATCTTTAGAGAGCCCTCACTTTCATCTCTAACCTTCCATTTTAATTTTTTTTTTGTAAAAATAAGCAAAAATTTTTTTCTTTCTCATACAAAAGGCAGTATTCTATATTCTCTGTTCTCCATCTTTTTTTTTTTATTTCACAATATATCCTGGAGATTACTCTGTGAGAGTACATAGAGAGATCTTCCTCCTTTTTATAGCTGCATAAGTACTGTGTAATTTTGCATGTGTAATTTTATTAGATGTTTTATCTAATTTATCAAATTTTATTAGAGAAATTCCTTTATAGGAATTTTACTTTTTTATCAGTAGTGTTTGTATTTTTCAATTTCTTTTCAACCTTACCAAGAGAGTAGATTTTTGCCAGATAGGTGAGAAGAGGTGTCTCAGTGTAGCTTTAATTTACATTTCTCTTCTGAGTATAGTTGAGCATCTTAAAATGTCTAAGTGCTTTCTCTTCTGTCAGCTGTTGGTTCATGTCTTTTGCCTATTTGTCTATCAGGTGTTTCGTACTTATTGTCTGGATTTTTAAAGTAAAAGGAACATTATCTCCTCAGGAAATGAATTGTTACATCCCAGTTTGCCATTTGTCTTATGATTTGCTTTTTGGGTGGGCAAGTTTCTTAATATGGATCTTTTTTATAGTTGTAATTTCATATGCTCTAGATCTTTATGCAGATGTTCTACGTAAATGGGGTAAAGAAGTTAGGAATTACTTTTCATGTTTGCATTCTCTAGCTGCTCCCCTTTTGGGATATATTTCAAATCAACTGTTGCTAACAGTGCATTACTCTGGGTCCTATGTTGATTAATTTTCTCACCATATACCACAAAATCACAGAATGCCACTATTGGCTTTTTGTCTATCCTAAACTTGTCATCTGTAAAACAGTTGCTTAGTGATGTTAATTATTTTTGTAGAACTGCATTCATGTCCCTTTTTTCTTTGTAATTAATTTCCATAGTCTGTGTTCCTTGGGTCTCTTGTCTAGACTAGAGATTTTCATTCTTTTTCTGTAAAGGGCCAAAAGTAAATATTTTAGACTCTGCAGGCCATGTAATCTTTTTCACAATTATTCACATAAAAACATAAAAACAGCCTTAGATATTATGTAAATGAATGGACATGGCTGTTGGAACATAAAAACAGCCTTAGATATTATGTAAATGAATGGACATGGCTGTGTTCCAGTAAAATATTATTTACAAAAACAGGCAAATTGGGGAGAGAGAGAAGAATGGGCAGATATGGGTCATGGGGCATAGTTTGCCAACCCCTGGCCTAGACCATTATATTTTAACTCCCCTTTGACTGGTTTAACTGCCTACTTCCTTGTTGTCCTTTTGAGTAAATTTAATATCACCCCTCTTAAGTATAAACTTGGGTAATGGAATCATGTGCCTCTTGCGAAATCAGTATATTGTTTAGATGATGATGATGATGATTAGATTTTATTTACTANTTGTCCTTTTGAGTAAATTTAATATCACCCCTCTTAAGTATAAACTTGGGTAATGGAATCATGTGCCTCTTGTGAAATCAGTATATTGTTTAGATGATGATGATGATGATTAGATTTTATTTACTATACTTTTAATGNTTTACTATACACTATTATTACAGCATAAAATGAGTAGATAGAAAATCAGAATAACTAGAACATGGTTCAATTCCTATTTATTGGATACTGCTGCTGAAATATTCCCTTTGAGGATGAACATTGCAGAAAGACTGTTAAACAGCGATACTATTACATCATCAGATACCTGGTCACTATCTAAGTGATACTTGCAAGAGAAAATGATCTGCAGCTGGAAGGAGTCCTGTCACATTTTTGCAAGTATATTATTGTCCTCAACTAAAAGTAAACTTAATAATAAGGGCGTCTGTGGGACGCCTGGGTGGCTCACTCGGTTGACTGTCTGCCTTCAGCTCAGGTCATGATCCCAGGGTCCTGGGATTGAGTCCTGCATTGGGCTTCTTGCTCAGTGGGGAGCCTGCTTCTTCCTCTGCCTGCTGTCCCCCCCACAACCCCCTGCCCACCTTTTGTGCTCTCTCTCTCTGACAAATAAATAAAATCTTGAAAAAGTAAAAAACAAAACAAAAGGCATCTGTGAGTTAAAAAAATCTGAAACAGAGAAAATATGTAAAATTTAGTTAAATATACCTGAGTCACTTGTATAAGATTGATCATTTTTAGGCATTACAAAGAGAAGAAAGTGTTCCTAAGCTTCTCCTTTCCTGAAAGAACATCTATATATCTGCTATTGACATCAAAGTTACTCGTCCTCCTATTAGGCTACTGTTTAAGTGAACATTTAAAAATCACCCATTGCCCAGCTCACTTTTGTAGGAAGTATTTCAGTTCCCAAATTTTATCGGTAGGATTGCAAATCTGATATCTCTACTACCGTATTTCCATTCAGTTTTGGTGGTATTGAAGAACAGTCATTCTAGGTTAGAGGGCATTTAGTGAAATCGATAATTGGAGTTTGAAGTTGGTATGTAAAGGTTTGGGTTATGGGATGGTGGAGCTAGCAGCGGACAGCAGCCCTGGGAGCTCTTGAGGACTTGCAGAGTCCGTTATTTGAATCCAAAGCATGTGCCATTCCCTTTTATTCATTCTTTCCAATTATGGAAGCGCAAAGCAGCCCGATAGGACCTGGTATCTTGTTTATGTTTTAACAGTTTATTTCAAACTTCTCCGGGTTGTTATGAGAACTGAATGAGCAATTAACCTAGAACAGTGCTTGACACATGTAAGAGCTGAATAAAAGCCATTACACATAAAATCTGATAGCTATTAAATAATATAAATATTGCTCCCTGTTTTACATCTAAAAGAGTCAAGTCTGTGTAATTCTGTGAAATTGTGTTGTCCCAGATTGTTACACCTCATTGCTCTGTGCTGCGTCCTGCTGCCTCATTTAATAATGTAAATAAAGTTTTATTGAAACACAGTGATGCTCATTTGTTTAAGTATTGTCTCTGGCTGTTTTCATTCCACAGTCGCTGAGCTGAATAGATGTGACAGATTTTATGATTTGCAAGACCAAATATATTTACTATCTGGGTATTAGAGGAAAAGCTTGCTAACCCTTGGTATATAGGGTCTCCTGGTCCAGAGGAAAAGGAGATTAAAAGTTCTCAATTATGAAACAGCTTTCTGAGACCAGTATTTAGTCTTCATCTCTTCTACACCTCATACTGAGGCAAATGATTTTATGTAAGAGAGGATAGTATTAAATGTTTTTTCAGGTCTTCATTTATGTTGCTACCAAAGAGCTGATTGTTAAGAATTGTAAATTAATAAAACATTACAGATTTCAGAAAACTGAAAAACTAAACCCATAAAATTTGCGGTACATTTCTTTTCACTTCAGAATAAGTACCTGTAGCCTCATTGGCTCACAGCACCAGCTCATGCGTGGGACACAGCATGTTACTACCAAGTGAAAAGGACTTTTAAAACCAATCTTTGTTTTAAAATGTATCATTAATAATATCTGAATCACTCAGATTCAGAATCATCATAAACAGAATGAACACAGACCTAAACGAAAGTTTGAATTTAGACCTGATTTTAAATTAAATTCTGTGTATGATTTTAGAGAGTATGGTTTTGCTGGTGTGATAATGTTTCAAAAGTGAATCTGGTTTATGCATACGTGGCTTTTCAGAGCAGTCTCCTTCCTGGCAGGGGAATATCAGACAAGTGGTGTTTTTTAGACAGCAAGGCAGATGGCTTTCTTTCTTCAATATGGGGTGTGCCAACCAAAGAGACAGCTACATGAATGTTAACCCCTGAGGGAATGAGAAAACAATTGCTGTCAGTTGTTCTTTATAAGCCTGTGGCTTGACTTCAGAATGATGTGGAAAAGTAATCTTGCCTTTCAAGAAAAATAGGCGTTAAATGCACAAGTGCAGCCTATAATCTCAGTTCTTACTAACATGGATGATGGTGTAATTACTTAAACTCTTAGGTCCGACATTTCTGGGATAATGTGGTGCAGAGTACTTGGGCCTGATATACCACTTCCAGAAATTAAAAAGCATCCTTGAAGGTGACAAACATAGGCAATTACACTATAAAGCAAATGCCATGTGCCAAGATCAGAGTAGGAGCTTCCTGAATATTGGTGGAGACTAGCTTTAGACTATATAGCACATGTTCTACTTCTGAACTAGAACAGGGCAAATAACCCCCCACAAAGTAGGACACAGTTTAAAAATTGATTCACTGATCGTGCCTAACTTCGGGAAGCATAGGGATTACACCAAGTGCCAAAAGTTTGTCTTTTTCAGACTTTAGAGCCAGTCAGACCAGTGTCCCTAGCCTGCCTCTTTCCCCATCTCCACTATTTCTTATTTATTTTCACCTGAAAACTGTCATTCCCAATATGTTACCCAGCAGCAGGAGCTAGGGGGAGATGGCTGAGGGTACACTACACCCCGAATGCATGTAATTTAAAGAAAGCCTCTTTAAATAGGAAGGGCTGTGGGTGCCTATGTTTCATGTATTATGTACTGTGTATGTGACAGCTGACAGGAGTACCTATCAGAGTAGGAGAGTTATACTCTGTCCACATGCTTACATGAGAGGGAATATGTGTCACACACTACCAGTCAAGCTGAGAGTGGGACACATCTCATTTCAGAGTTTCAATCTGAGAGGGAGAACTTGCCAGCATTTAGTGGGTGTTGAACAGACTAAGGACATGTTACCTGTCTGCAGGAACAGAAGATCTAAATAGAACTCGTGCTCAACAGACATAGAAGATGCCTAGCATGTGGCTTTTGAAAAGATTCTAAAATATAAAGAATTACGTTGGAGACATAGTGCATCTCTCTGAAAATGATTACATGTAAGCAAATTTGCTATAAATTTATAACTAGTGTAAATCTTGTGTCTTAAAAAAATCATGGCCTCGAGTAAAAAGGACACCAGAGAACCCTGGTTCTGGGTTCTCACCCTGGAACTGGATGAGATGACAGCAGAAATGTTAAAACTGGTTGAAATAAAAGAATTCAAGGAAATAAAACTTGTAATAAAATTTAAAATTTATATTAAGACAATCAAAAGAAGACTTGATACTTGAAAAAATGGAAGAGTAATATGGATGACAAACTTGGGACTACTTCCATAGTGCAGGAGGAAAAAGTGACAAAGATATGTGAGAGTAGATGTGGATGACAGATAACAGATCTTCAGTTCAACAGGTGTTCCAGAGCAGGAAACCAGAGCAGTAATCAGGGAAATTGTGATTGAACTTTCCTGTGCCAGGAAAGAGTGTAAGTAAATATCAAAAGGGTCCCCTGAGAACCAGTCAGAAGTAATGAGAAAAGGTTTCTACTTAGATCTATCCTGGAAAAATATTTGAATTGTAAGGATAAAACAAGCCCAGGAGATAAAGCAGGTTACCTACACAGGAACACAAATTAGGTTTGTCTCAGTATCTTGTCTATTAAATGTCTGTAGTCTGTGGCCTGGTAACCATATTCAGCTAAGTTGTTCATATGGAATAAAATGGCTGTTCTTAGGTGTGAAACAACAGCATTCATATTTCATCCCTTACAAAGCTACTTAGATAAATAGTTATCCATTTGGATTTTAGCTTATTTCTTGACTTTGAAGGGACAGTGTGAAACCACATAGCCTCCTGACCTTCTGGGAGGTGAGGATGCATTTATGTGGCATGTCTGATGATTGGCGGTTAGCAACACAGGCTCTCAGTTTAGTCAAGCTCCGCTGATCAGTACGTTGGGTCATCCAAAGGAAAATGAATCCCAAGCTTCAGTTAGAGCATTAAAAACCCACCAACCAAACATAAAACTAAAAATAATCTGACTATATTTCCTTTATAAAAGCTACTTGAAATAACTCAGAAAAACTTGAAAGAAATTGGTAAATGCAAACAAAGAGGACATTGAAGTTCTGTTATTGCAAGACAAAGCATTAAAATGGGACAGACGTAATTATGAAGATGAAAGGCAGAAGCCACAGTAAAATAATTTTTATGGGATAGGTTACATCATAGTAAACATTACTGGAAGATGTAAAGAAAAGCAGAGTAATGAGACCTACTACTGTGTTTCTTTTGGATAGATTAAGTTAGGTAAGAAGAATGGTAGAGATTATGAGTATTCTAATCATTAAGGCTGCTCTAAGAGATACACATTGAGAGCTTTACCCTATACATAGAAATGATGTCTTCTTAGGGCCCTGAGGGAATTTTTTTCTAGATCATAAATCTAAACTTCCAACAAACTGAGAATAGTACAAAATACATTCTCTAACCACAATGAAATTTCAAAAATGTACATGAAAAAAAAAACCACCCAGATTCTTAAGTGCCCCCACATCTCTTAATAACTTTTGATTGAATCAAAGAGGAAAGCAAAACTAACAAAATGTCTAGAAGGAGTTCCTAGAAAAAATTACGGGAAGTGCATATTAACATGGATATGTGATCAAAGCAGGACATAGAGGGAAAGTAATGTATTTAAATTTCTTAGCAAAAGTGAATAAAAATCAAGCACTTCAGCTCAGATGTTATAAAAGAAAAAAAATGTATAAAGTTACTAAGCATAAAAATACTAGAGGGTGCCTGGGTGGCTCAGTTGGTTGAATGTCTGCCTTTGGCTCCAGTCATGATCCCAAGGTCCTTGGTTCAAGCCCCACATCTGGTTCCCTGCTCAGTGGGTAGCCTGATTCTCCCTCTCCCTATGCCTGCCACTCCCCCTTCTGTGCTCACTCATTCTCTGTCAAATAAATTCTTAAAACATAAAAAATATTGAAAACAGAATGATAGTTCAATTGTTAAATTTAAGTGTTACTTCTTTGGAGAAAAAGCTCTAGTATAACAGGTAAGACTTTAGATAGCCTAATTGAGACAGAAAACAAAACATGAAAAATTAGGAATGGAAAGGGTAATTAGGAAAAAATGTATTTTGTGTGACTATACAGTTGACCCTTAACGTGGGGGTAAGGGCGTGCCAACCATGTTTAACTTTGACTCTCCAAAAATGTAATAGTCTGTGGGTTACCAGAAGCCTTATTTATAACACATTTTTATGATATGTTGTATTCTTAAAATAAGCTCAAGAAAAGGAAATGTTAAAAAAAATCATAAGAGAAAATACATATACTATACTACATTTATAGAAAAAATCCTCATGTAAGTGGATCCACCCAATTCAAACCTGTGTTGTTCAAGGGCCAACATATATTCATAAATATGAAACTCAGATGGATACTTTTCTAGGAAAATATGTTACTCAAATTGACTTGAGTAGAAAAAAACCCATAAAGACTTGCAATATTAGTAGCAGAAAGTGAGGATTAAAGAGCTAGCAATGCCCCTCAGTGCATATACACACAGTTTTGTTGCTAAATTCTTTCAAACAGATCATAACTATAGTACTGAATTTAGAGTTCCTGAATGTAGAGACATGAGAAACTTTTTTTTTTTTTTTAACTTTTTACCTCCCCGTTGGTTGTCTTTCAGTCATCCATTTTTCCTTACTTTCTTCCTAAAAAGATTCCTGATTTTGTCAGGAATCTATTCCATCCTTAGCTCTGTGGGGTGGGCTATGATTACCAATTAATGGGAAGGAAGTGGTCCCAGCACCATTTGTTGAACAGACTATTCAATGGAAAGGAAATGGGCTTTTTCACAAGTGGGACAATTGTATACCCACATGCAAAAAGATGAATCTGGGGCCCTGACTCACACATACACTAAGATCNCAAATTCAGACGAAACCAGGCCACCTGAAACTAACATAACTCTGTATGGGAATTTAACCCGAAAAAAAAAAAAAAAAAAAAAAAAAAAAAACTCTTAGAAGACATAGGGCCTGGCAAATACTTCCTTAGATGGGACTTAAAAACCACAAGATATGAAAGAAAAATTTGATAAATTGAACTTTATCAAAATTGAAACTTTTGTACTTCAGAACACACCCAGTTTCCTCTTACCACCATTTTGAAACTAGAACAAGAGCCAATCTGATGACAAATCTACTACCTTGCGAGGACAGAGCAGAGGGCAAAACCCTGAGTTTTTGAGATCACTGGGACCCTGAACTAAAGAATCTTAAAACTAGCTCCACCTCTGTAGTGATAATTACATGAAATGGTTAGTTTCCTTTTTGTGAAAGTTGGAGTTGGAGTTTCTGTTATGTGCTGTTGAATGGATCTTAAGGGATATACACTGAAATAAAAACAAGCTAGCCCTAGAAGATAGCACATGATGTATGATATAAGATAGCAGACTCTGTAGAATGTATTGGCAGAATTACAAATTATAAAGATAGATTTTATTTCAAAATAAAGAATTACCTGAATTCTGACATTCTAGAAATTTACTTTTACTTTTGGTTATTTTCCCAATACAGGATTTTGATGATGAAACTTAAATTTTAGAAACTAGAATCCAGTTAATTTAAAAATATCAAGTGGAATTTTGCTTAGTACTAAGAATAATATAATTGAAATTATGAACGAATCAATGGTGGAAAACTGTATAGTCTAAATAGCTGTTAGGAGGTTACTTGATAAAAATTTAGTATCTATTCCTTGTTTTAAAAGGAGAACTTAGAAGGATTGAAGGATGTGTTCCATCTTAATATCATCAAAGATGGGTCTCAAATTAACATTTAACATCATTTATTACAGTGTAACTCTAAACACTTATTTAAATATCCCAAATAAGGTTATCAAGGCCATTGAAAAATTTCTTTTTGGAAGTGTGACACAATGTTAATTTGATACTGAAAAATAAACAGTGAATAGCAGAAAGGAGCAAAATTATTGCAATTCAAAGATATTATATGGTTAGAAAAACGAAAAACGTCAACTGATGAACTATTAGAAGCAATTTGCTAGGGTGCTTGTTTACAAATGAAAGTGTTGAGTGCTTTGAAAACATCAAGTCTTTCTCCACCCCAGGCCGTTTACATATGGTGTTCCTTCTGCTCCGACCAATTCCTAACCATCCTCTCCCCACTCCTTACCACACACACACCTGGTCAACTCATTCAGCCTTCAAATCTCAGATTAAGTGACACTTCAGAGAACTTTGACTTTTCAAAATTGGGTCCCTTGTGGGGCGCCTGGGTAGCGCAGTCGTTAGGTGGCTGCCTTCGGCTCAGGGCATGATCCTGGTGTTCCGGGGTTCGAGTCCCACATTGGGCTCCTCCGCTGGGAGCCTGCTTCTTTCTCTCCTACTCCCCCTGCTTGTGTTCCCTCTCTCGCTGGCTGTCTCTCTGTCACATAAATAAATAAAAAATCTTTAAAAAAAACAAACAAAAAAAAACGAAAAAAAAAACACACCAAAATTGGGTCCCTTGTGCTCACACCAGTTCAGATTCTGCTTTTCTTACATAGCACTTACCTATAATCATGTATTATGTGGTTTTTGTTATAGCCTGTCATTTCCTTCAGAGAACAGAGATGGTGTTTGTTTAGCTCACCATTTTATATCTAGTACCTAGATGCTATCTGCCACATAATAGACATTAAATACATATTTGTTGGTGAAAGAATAAATGTATAATAATTTAAAACAAGTTTTATGAGTAACATAAATGTACCATGTTTAGTGATGTTATATAGCCATTTCCCTAATACAGCTTCTATGAACAACCCTCAGCACTGTCAGACCAATCTGGTCTCATTCTAATAAAGTTAATATGAAGCTCATTTGCAAGAATACAGGCATACCTTGGAGATGTTGTGGGTTCAGTTCCAGACCACTGCAATAAAGCAGATATTGCAATAAAGTGAATCAAATGGGTTTTTTGGTTTCTTAGTACATATAAATGTTATGCTTACCCTATACTGTAGCTTATTAAGTGTGTAATAGCATTATGTTTTAAAAATGTACATACTTTTGGGGCGCCTGGATGGCTCAGTTGTTAAGCGTCTGCCTTCAGCTCAGGTCATGATCGCGGGATCCGGGGATTGAGCCCCACATCAGGCTCCCTGCTCAGCGGGCAGACTGCTTCTTCCTCTCCCTCTGCCCCTTTCCCTGCTTGTGTTCCCTCTCTTGCTATCTCTCTCTGTGTCAAACAAATAAAATCTTTAAAAAAAATAGATAAAAATGTACATACTTTAAAAATACTGCTAAAAATGCAAACCATCATCTGAGCTTTCAGGGAGTCACGGTCTTTTCTGCTGGTGGAC